>NC_084518.1:5875000-6110000 GCF_024500385.1 Phyllopteryx taeniolatus | reverse complement strand
ATGTAGAAGAGTTATCATTGTGGAAAAAAAATAATTATCAGCTTTTATGTACTTTTTATGTCCAAAATTATTCATACCCTTCCCTAAAATTCAATAGAAAAGCCATTCGTGGCTATCACAGTAATAAAACCCTTCCTATAATTTCTGAATAGCATTTTACATGTCTCCTGATACTTTTGCCCATTCATCTTTACCGATGAGCTCCAACACTTTCAGGTTGAAGGGTGTCCTAGCCTGTCACCCTGATCTTTAGCTCCCTCCACAGATTCTCAATTGGATTCAAGTCAGGTGTCTGGCTGGGCCACTGCAAAACGTTTTTGTCTGCTAACCATTTCCTCACCACTTTTGAAGTGTGGCTGGTGGCTGTCTCAGCTGACTTTGGGCAAGAGGCGAGGTACACCCTGAACTAGTCACAGGGCACATACAGACAAACAACCATTCACACTTACATTCACACCAAGGGACAATTTAGAGTTCAATTAACCTACCATGCATGTTTTTCGAATGTGGGAGGAAACCGGAGTACCTGGAAAAAAAAACACCCAGGCACGGGGAGAACATGGAAACTCCACACATGCGAGGCCGGATTTGAACTCAGGTCCTCAGAACTGTGAGGCAGATGTGCTCAGCAGATGTGCTAACAAGTTGTCAGCTTATGTATTCTTCTGGTAAAATGCATTTATTGGTACCAGGCATTAAAATGAACAGGAAATTGAAGAAACGAGTGGTATAATATTTTTCTTTAATAACTGTATAAATGAGACATATACTGTATTTCGTTGTACAATTTAATATACGTCCGAAAACACATTCTTTATATATCATATCAATCCATCTTTCTCTGTATATATTTGTGTGTGTGTGTGTTTGTGTGTACATGAATGATGTTTTAAATTAATAAAAATAAAGCATTGAAAGTTGTTTTGTCAGTTTTCATTACACTGGTTTGACTAATGTTTGAGATTTTTGCCATGGCATTGTTTCATATGGTGGCTGGGAAGTGCAATATAATATAAAATTGTGAGACACTTTTACATTTCAGAAAATGTTGAAAAAAAAAAAAGTTTAAAAAAAAATTTACATTTCAGAAAACATGAACAAAAACCGAAACACATTTCAGAAAGCAAATTAACAAAACACGAAACAAATTAACACGTGTCGAAACAAATTACAAGTGACACAAACCAGAAAGGGAACATACCATATTGAAGCGTAGGATTCCCATGCATTTTCCTGCCAGGACACGCCCTGCTCCAATATTACTGGCTCCAGGACATGCGCGGCTGCACTATAATTGGTTGCTGTATCCCGGTAGAACACGCCCTGCTGCTTCCAGTCGGTAAAAGAAGTATGGGACTTATTACGTGTGCCGGCGTTAATATAAAGGCTGTTAACCATAAAGCCTGACGCACACTGCGCAACGTGGTCAAACCTGACTGGACTTGACCGTCGCATGAAAATAAGAGTTGCCGTTGCATCCCTGCACATTGAGTGATTGTAGATGCGCACGCCCTGAACCCAAACCTGTATAGGCATTTTATACTGTATATACAATATATTGTACTTTATCACATTTATTTTTCTAAACCATAAAAATATAGTTTAATAGTGACGGAAGAAGCAGGTTGCTAAAGTGAGAGGATGTTGGCTAGAATTGAAGTGAAAGTGTTGGTATTTGAAAGGAAGCTCGTTGGCTCCATTCATTTGAATGCACATTCTTGTCACAAACTTCAACATAAACTTATTTTTTTTTAAAATTTTGTACAAATGTGATACTACATATTTGGGATGGTCATTTCATTACATCTGCGTAGCCTACGCTCCCCGCGATGCATGAGCCAATCATGAAGTGTGGCACGTCTTGCCAAGAAAGGGCGCGGGATTCCTAATAACGCGTCAATCTGAGATATGGTACATTCCAGTTCCGGTTTGTGTCACTTGTAATTTCCTTTGTCTTATGGTAATTTGTTTTCTGACATGTAAAGGTGTTCCCGCTTTTGTTAATTTCTGAAAAGTAAATTTGTTTCGTGTTATGTTAATTTGTTTTCTGAAATTTGTTTAGTTTTTTTGTTAATTTGTTTTCTGAAATGCAAAAGTGTTTCACAATTTGTTACATTGTTTAGCCCTTTCGAGACACTGTAGTTTCAGTATCTGTATCGAGGTACTTTCTGCTGAAGGTATAGTATCGAAGTCAGAATTTTGGTATTGTGACACCACCAGTATGAATAATTTCTGGCTTGACTATATGGACTATTGAGTGAAACAGCGCTACAACATGGAGCAAAATTATATGAATAAGCTACCAGCAGACAGCACACTAGCAAATAGCAAGAGTTCCCTTAAAGTGGTTGTGCCAAGTAAATCATCATCATGTGAGACATCATAAACTAAACAAGGCATAAAATGGAGTGTATATAATGAAATGCTAACCGTAGAGATACAAAACTGAAGACTTGTTTGGCAAGTCTCTGGTCTTCTATGTTTACACAACACCTGTAGTTACGTCACCAAGCCTGGATTTACGCAACATGGTTCAAATGACACAATTAGTGTTTTGCTCCCCTGTGCATTGTTTGATATGGTAGTGCAGAGAGAGAGAGAGGGAGATAAAAAAATATTGAAACCATCGGTTCCAAATCGGGCTTCTTTCAAATGCAGATAAAAATCCGATATGAATCTGATACCTACCAAATCGACTACACTGGCAATGGAGTGATTAAATCTACTGTCAGACGCTGGGTCAGTACTGAGGTTACCAGTCTTTTCAAATGTGTGTGTCCCAATTATCCTAGGAGCTAAGTTGTCTGGAGCTTTATGCCCCTGGCAGGGTCACCCATGGCAAACAGGACACAAGGTGAGGTGGTTAAAAAGCTCCTCGGTGGCAAGGCCCCGTGGGTGGATCAGAATCAGAATCAGAATCAGAATCATCTTTATTTGCCAAGTATGTCCAAAACACACAAGGAATTTGTCTCTGGTAGTTGGAGCCGCTCTAGTACAACAGACAGTCAATTTACAGAACACTTTGGAGACATAAAGACATTGACAAAAAAACAACAACAAACAACAATTGTGCAAAAAGATGCAGAGTCCTCAGTTCGAATGGCTAATATCGCAATAGTCCGGTGCAATGACCATTGTGCAAAGGGCACTGAGACTTCAAGGAGTGTATGCGGTTTAAAGTGACGAGTACTGCGATAATCTGGGACAATGGTTGTGCAAATGTTACAGATACTCCTCAATCAGTGTGCAAATGGAGCAGATGCTACTCTGGCATGAGTGGCCACTATATGCAAATAGTGCAGCACGGCGAGACAACTACAGTGAGTGCACGAGTAATACATAATACAGAAATGTGACAACGAACTCAAGTCAAAAAAATTGCCAGCTTGTTGTAATGGAATTGTAAGTTAGCTGTTCAAGAAGTTGATTGCAAGAGGGAAGAAGCTGTTAGAATGTCTACTAGTTCTAGTTTGCATTGATCGGTAGCGCCTACCTGAGGGAAGGAGCTGGAAGAGCTGGTGACCAGGGTGGGGAGGGTCCGAGAGGATTTTGCACGCCCTTGTCTTAGTTCTGGCAGCGTGCAAGTCCTCAAGGGTGGGTAGGGGGGTACCGACAATCCTTTCAGCAGTTTTGATTGTCCGTTGCAGTCGGAGTTTGTCCTTTTTTGTAGCAGCACCAAACCAGACTGTGATGGAAGAACACAGGACTGATTCGATGACCGCTGTGTAGAACTGTCTCAGCAGCTCCGGTGGCAGGCCATGCTTTCTCAGAAGCCGCAGGAAGTACATCCTCTGCTGGGCCTTTTTGAGGACGGAGTTGATGTTGGTCGCCCACTTCAGGTCCTGGGAGATTGTAATTCCCAGGAACTTGAAGGTCTCGACGGTTGACACAAGGCAGCTGGACAGCGTGAGGGGCAGCTGTGGCGAAGGATGTCTCCTGAAGTCCACGATCATCTCTACAGTCTTGAGCGTGTTCAGCTCCAGGTTGTGTCGGCCGCACCACAGAATGAACAGAATCTGATGAGATTCGCCCGGAGTTCCTAAAGGCTCTGGATGTTGTGGGGCTGTCCTGGTTGACACGCCTCTGCAACATCGCGTGGACATCGAGGACAGTGCCTCTGGATTGGCAGACTGGGGTGGTGGTCCCCCTTTTTAAGAAGGGGGACCGGAGGGTGTGTTCCAACTACAGTGGGATCGCACTCTACAGCCTCCCTGGTCAGGTGTACTCAGGGGTGCTGTACAGAAGGATCCGTCGGGAAATCGAATCCCAGATTCAGGAGGAGCAGTGTGATTTTCATCCTGGCCGTGAAACAGTGGCCCAGCTCTACACCGTCGGCATGGTCCTCGAGGGTGCACGGGAGTTTGCCCAACCACTCTACATGTGTTTTGTGGAATTGGAGAAGGTGTTCGATTGTGTCCCTCAGGGAGTCCTGTGGAGTATGGAGTATGGTGTACCGAACCTTCTGATAGGGGCTGTTCGGTACCTGTGCGACCGGTGTCAGAGTTTGGTCCGCATTGGTGGCAATAAGTTGGACTCGTTTCCGCTGAGGGTTGGACTCTCCCAAGGCTGCCCTTTGTCACAGATTCTGTTCATAACTTTTATGGACAGAATTTCTAGGCGCAGCAGAGGTCGTAGAGGGGGTCCAATTTGGTGGCCTCTGTCTTGCATCTCTGCTTTTTGCAGATGATGTGGTTCTGTTGCCTTCATCAAGCTGTGATCTCCAGCTCTCACTGGAGCGGTTCGCAGCCAAGTGTGAAGTGGCTGGAATGATAATCAGCACCTCCAAATCTGAGAACATGGTCCCCAGTCGGAAAAGGGTGCAGTGCCCTCTCCAGGTCGCGGATGAGCTCCTACACCAAGTGGAGGAGATCAAGTATCTTGGTGTCTTGTTCCAAGATCCAAGCTACAAGCGGCCGAAATGATTTTCTTCCGCAGAGTGTCCGGGCTCTCCCTTAGAGATGAGAAGCTTGGTCATCCGGGGTTGAGAGTAGAGCGCTGCTCCTCCACATTGAGAGGAACAAGATGAGGTTGCTCTGGCATCTGATTGGGATGCCTCCTGGGCGCCTCCCTGGTCAGGTGTTCCGGACCCCGGGGATAATCCAGGACAAGCTGGAGAGACTACGCCTCTGGATCCCCCCAGAAGAGCAGGGAGGAAGTGGCTGGAGAGAGGGAAGTCTGGGCTTCCCTTCTCAAGCCACTGCCCCCGCGATCGACCTCGGAAGAGCGGAAGAAGATGGATAGATGGATGGATGAACAATGGTGTAACTAAGTCCGGTAGCTTAATGCTAACATGTAACGGGAAATGCCATTGACAGGCTAATTAATATTCCCTCTCTGACGGTGTTATAACACTTTAAACCGGTATTGGAACACAAAAGGCGTTTTTATACTCGCGCGGGTGGCGACCGTGCTGACGGCTATCCCACGTGCAGTTTGCCTTTATACTCGAGCGCAACCCACGCGTGCAGTTTTGAAAATGTACTGCAGTTCTCCTCCAAGTCGGGGGTGTCGCTATGGTTGGTATCGGCTGGGATACCACAAGGTGGAGTTTCCTCTGTATTTTTTGGCCATTTCCGGTAGCCGTTTTTACTTTCCTTTCCGTAACAAGGAACAAAGCAACAACAATGGCGACCGTGGAACAGTGTCTGCTACAACAAATGGACCTAGATGACCAGATGATACATTTAATTGTGCTGAAAAATCGATCAAGAAGGCGGCGGCGTAGATGGTATGTACTGTAGAACCAAGGGGCACGCTGAGTACATCATCACAGCATGTGACTAAAATAGACCAATCACGAGAGATGATCTCTGCGGCTTTTGACGTGTGCGCGTCAAGTGACGCAGAGGGGCCGCACGGGCCAATGTGTCGGTCATGTGATGCAATGCGGACGGTAGTTTAATTTATTTGTTATTCCGAACAATTCTCAATTGTCGTATGAATTTAGTTTTCAATTTGTCAATGTTTAAAATTATGTGTGGTGATTGGCTGTGCTCTAAACGGTAACATGCATACAGCTTTGTAGCGAACAAGTGTTGCTCGTATTTGAGTTTGGTTTCATTTCTTGAAACCTGATGCAGAAAACATACGTTGTGATAATACTTCAGCCAGAGACAATTAATTTGTGACACACATCATCTTTAAAAATGAACTAACCCCCCTCCCCTACTTTTTTTAAATTTATTTTTTATTTTTTGGACTATGTTGCATGTGCCCCCACTTGTCCAAACACGGTATTGTGAATATGGTTTGAACTAGGACTGCACGATTCTGGCCAAAATGATAATCATGATTATTTTCATTGCAATCACTATTATTAATCATGACTATTCCGCATGTTAGGGAAAATGTATTTTTATTGCACTACTTTAAAAAAAAAACTATGTAAAGGTTTTCAGTGCAAACTTAAACTATAAATAAGAATAAATAAATAAGACATATAATGTACCCAAGAATTACTGAATAAATATGCAATTACAGAGTGCAATCACAAAGTGCAGCTCAATGGAAGCAAATAATTTTTACATAAATGACTGACTTTTCATTTAAAAATCTGACTCTTTGCAATGTTAATTTCTTCAGTCGGCTGGTTTCTAGTGCAATTACACAGTGCCCCTCTTTAACCTGGCGAAGTTGCTTAAGTTTGGCAGTGCACCACGGTTTTGTTGTTATTGAACGTGAGAAATGACTGTTGGTACGCACACCTCTTCACAGAAACTGATAATAGGATGTCACTGTGTCCGTATATTCATCCAGGCTGCCAGCTGAATTTTCAAAGACACTCCAGTCTGTGCAGTCGAGACAGCTTTGAAGTTCTATCGTTGCTTCGTTGTGAATGCGTTGCTGTTGCGGCGCACACACACAAACACACACACAATTCCCTGGCCATCCCCTCAATGTGTGCGCTTGCCTGTAATAAAAATAACTGAATTTTACTCTCTCTCTCTCTCTCTCTCGCTCTCTCGCTCTCTCTCTCTCACACACACACACACACACACACAAACTTCTTTTATCACTATTTCCTTATCAATATTATTAGCAACCAAGTGGTTAAACCTCTCCCCGCAAGCACTAATACGGTTGAGGTGGCAAATTAGCAGCTAGCTGGGCGTTAGTCTGCGAGCTAACCTCTTCACATTGTCTACTAGCAGGGGTTAGCTCAAGGCAAGGCACTGGCAGCATTGCTTAGACAGTGCATTGAATACACAAGATAACTCAATGTGCTTTACATGATGGAAAATCCATTTATTGTAAGCAAATTCACGCAATTAAACCGAACAGGCACGTCTGCTGGGACTGCAAGCGAGGAGAGCTGCTGTGTGTGTTTGTATATAACATTAATGGGCTACAAGTATAAGTTCCAAGTAGTTGTGCTTTGTAGAGGACTAGGATTTATTTCAATTTATGTAGAGTCTGCTGCCTTAACTTACATTTGAAACATGTATTAACTCGCTAGTCATTTTGGGGCACAAGGCAAACATAATCACACCCCCCTTATGAAATTTAGACCACTTTGTCCTGCTTTTGAAATCTGTTACAATTATGTGACAACTAAATTTAGCCGCCTAATATTTAGCACCAAAGATTTAGAACGTTTATCTTCAACCCAAAAGTTTGAATTTGAGAAAATTCTATGTAGTTAACACATTCACTGCCATTGACTGCTTTAAGATACTTCTTGAGGATATCAAACAACAAGTGAATCCTCTCAACACTTTAACTTTAATTGAAAAGAACATAATTTGACATTTAATATAGTTTACCATTTGAGACGCTTTTATACACACATCTTGGTGATGAAAAGCATCACTCGTGTCACTGCTCCACTTTATCTCGATACTCTACAGACACTGACAGCAGTGCTATTGCTACTGACAAGAGCATCATTATACAGGATTAAATTTTTACAAGGCATGAAGTTGAATCAATAAGTCAATATTCTACTGTGATGGAAGGTGTTTCTTTTCATTATTCAATAGTAAAATAAAGACTTGTTCCTCAAGTCAATTCATCATAACATTTATGACCAGTTTATTTGTTGGCTGTATGCAATATTGTTTTTGTCATACTATAGAATAATTTCTTGTTTAGTGAATAATGCTGAAGATAACAAACTTCCTCCTCCCCCCCAAAAAAACAATCTCATGCTAAATCTCTATATTTGTTTAAAAGAAACAACAACAGAAAAAACTTGCAATTAAGAGTATTTTCCCCAATCATTCAGCCCTACTCCTGATTGATGATTAGGCAGTTTTAATTCGGCCCACATCATTAAAACTTATCGGCTTAGTTCCCAGTGACAAGGACTGGCTAAGTGTAGCGAAATGTTTAGCCACATAAACACGTAATGTTGTGACTAACTACACACAAGTATGGCTAGGGGATTTTTATACTGTTTAGCCACATTGGCTAAGAGGTTTCATGACCCAGTGCCAACCCTGTAAAAGCAACATATAAATCAGAATACCATCTTTAGACTAGTGGGGGCAGATACAAGATATTCTTGCAAAAAAATGTTTTAGTTGAATTCCGCCTTAATTGACGTCTCAATGAAATGACTAGATCGAGGATCACATAATCTGCTCGATTTCTCGATATAATCTCTTGTGGGAGGAGCTATCATGAAAACAGGAGCGATGACCGAGGATATTAGATTCCATCATTAGCTTCTATTAACCCCTACCTGACATGCATTGAGTCTAATACTTTTTTGGCCAAACTACTGTATGTCTGCCTCGGGAATGCCCTTTTAGCTTGTTGCTCGGTGGGGATTCTCAGATCTGTCTCGGCTCTTGTTTCTCTTTATAGCATCCAAGATAGGTTTTCCTTACATCAGTGGTAATTTGAAGGATTTATGTCCCTGTATTTTCCACACACAATTTATTTTAGGTGATTCTGTTGCAGCTCTTTGGAGTGGAACACATAGCCTAATCCAAATCAAATTAGTGTTATTTCTCATGGGTACTACTGACTCCCCCCCCCCAAAAATAATTGTTCGTATCGCGAGTTGATATTGACAATTCTATTCGTAGAACAATTGCTTCAGTGAACTTTGCAATGATATGGACAGACAACATTCACATTCAAGTCTTCATTGCAGCACTATTCAGTTCTCTTCAGTGTTTTTGTCTGGCTCTGATACCTCACTCCATCCTCCTTCGTATTCAAGTTATGAAGGTGAATTAAATTAACAAGGTGACTCTTCTGACATCCAGTCTCTAGAGGCTGAATATGTTATACATAAGAGAGAGAATCAGACGATGCAAGAAAGGTGATTAAAAACTCAACCTAACTCATTTAACTCGAGGCAATTACTTCATGAATATGCACTACTTATGGCAGAATTAAGGTCATGGCTGGCCAGAAAGGAAAATATATATACACAAATATAGAAGGGCTTTGAAGAGTACAGCATTCAGTGGAACCTTTCAAAAACCTCAGATTTGTTCATATTTCAAAACAAATTGTCCCAGAAGAAATGGGTGGGATCCAGTCAAACCTTTGAGTGTACAATGTTTTCAATAACATGTAAACATTCTTAGTCATTCAGGTGTAAAAAGAAGTTAACCGCTGTTAATAATTCGACGTAAAACAATTGCATAGAAAATCCACAAAATCTGGAGGTATGTTTTTCATGAGACTGAAACAGTAAACACATGCTAAGTAATTTACAAAGAATTTACATTTCAGTGACTACTAATCATGTTTAAGCGCTACTTATACTGATGTGTTATATTTTAATGACAATGATTTTTAAGCCCAAATTGTCCTGATTGTTAATTGTCCACCTTTTAAAATGAACCAAACTTGAGAGCGCACTATGACTGGTCCCTATGTTCTCCCCCCCCCCCCCCCCCCCCACGCAAATACTGTAGTCTATATGTAAAACTAAAATAAATGTTTTAAATGTACTGTATTTGGGGTGGGATGGTACCGGTATCCCATGGTCTGTACCTCAGATTTTTGGCCACTGCGTAGAAAGAACAACATGGCAACAAGATGGCATTCATGGCAGGGTTCCAAGGCGAAAACCACTGCTGACCAAAAAGAGCATAAAGGCTTGTCTTACTTTTGCAAAAAATATCTGAGTTTTGGGAGACTAATGTATGGACTAATGAGATGAGCTTTTTGGAAGGTGTGTGTCTCGTTACGTCTGGCGAAACTGTAGCACAGCATTTCGGAAAAAGAACATCATACCAAAAGTCAAACATGGTGGTGGTAGTGACATGGTCTTGGACTGCTTTTCCCATTCAGGACCTGGACAACTTGGTGTGATAAATCGAACGATGAATTTTGTTCTTTAACAGAAAATCCTGAAAGAGAATGTTCAGGATGAGGATGGCCTAACCAGTTATTAGTTTTTAGTTTTAGTAATAGTTTTTTTTTCCTTAATAAATGAAATCACCATTTACAAAACAGCATTTTAAGTTCACTTGTGTCACAGTATATTTGTCTGATATTTACATTAGTTTGACGATTTTAAACAAAGTGGGGAAACTATGAAGAAATAAAAGAATTTGAGAAGGGGGCCAATACTCTTTCACGGCACTGTATCTGCAGTAATTCTATATAGAAACTTCACATTCTATTCCGATTATTGCTTTCTCTAATGTGACCGATTTCATACACATGTAATCAGAAAGTGCGTACATGCCAGCCTCTTTTTAGTTAGTTGAACTAGGACATATCCATGTAACTGGACATATTCATGTAAGTTTTAGCCACCGTTGAGAGTGACAGATATTCCAAATTGGAGCGTAATTCCACATCTCAGGGGGGATCTGGAACCTAGGAACCGAACGGGACACATGCGGACCGAACCAAAACAGATGAACTGAACAGTTTTGACGGTTTTCAAAAACTGTTCCATCCCTAGTATATATCATGGTAAATTTACAAACATGTTTCATTTGCATAGACAATTTTGGACATAGAAATAGTAATACAGTACTTGAAGTCACGGTCATATAACAGTGACTTAGTTAACATACAGTAGCTGATGTTGCTGGTAGTCAGTGTTAGTATGTGACAGGTGATATCCATGTAATGTCTGTGACATAAGGCAGATGGTTGCTCAAGAATCTGCTTCATCAAATATTTATATATTGAACATCGTGGACTATTAGCCCCAAACGACATGATTTATGCCATCATTTGTGGAGTGTAGTGCTTGTCAATGCGCTCAAGCGGGCAGAGAGCAGCATTGACAAGACATGATCCGTGGCTTAAGACCCAATTGTTGAACCGTGAGTTTGTGCGAGGCTGTCTTTCAGTCACACTTGAATCAAACAGCTCTCTGGTACAGTTGAATGAGCTTACAACCTTGATCTGGTAAGATGGAGAATGTGTATATTTTTGTGTAGACCTGGGTTTCCTGGTTACGCTGGTAGTGTAGTGGTACATGCTTCTGCCTTTCATGCCCAAGCCTGGTGGGTTGTGTCAGGAAGGGCATTCGGCCTAAAAAAGGTACCAAACAAATCATGTGAGTGACTCACTGTGGTGACACCTGACAGGTATAAGCCGAAAGTCACTTCCTCTATTCCTGGGTTACTTGGTTCTTATTTCTGTTTATTCTTTTTCTTGGTGGTTTACAATGTGACCTTCATGGAAAATCTCTGTGTTTTACAGTTGTCATAATTGAGTCGTTCATTTGTGTTGTCGTATACTTGGTCTTGTTTACATGTAACTTAAGTAATAGACCTCGATAAGGAGCCAAGTTTCATCAAATGTAGTTTTATTTCGTCTGAAGTTTCGCATTTATATGTCATCACAATGGAACAAAAAATTTAGCCCAGGGCTAGCTTTCTTAATATAATGTATGTTGTGTGGGGTGCATTTTAAATAAGAGGATTGCAGCCAAAAGAAAATCCTCATAGTTTAGTGATGGAGGATGTCCGTTTTAACAGCTTTCACTTATCATGTGGGCATGTTAGAAGTATTACAACAGAAGTATCCTTTTCAAATCTGCAGTAGAAGGTATTAAAGTCATCAGCCAGTCCTTTATTGTTCTCCGCTTGGGTGGGGGTTGATCACTTGTCGTCGGTTAGTGATTGTAATCCTCGCCAAACTGATGCAGTCGTTAGCAGCAAACTGATTTTCTCTTGGCAATGTTGATTTCTTTAGTCAGCATTGTCAGATCCCCCCTCTCCTGAAACCACCGTCCACTAAGATGCGAAGGGCCCCTCCTCCACCCATGAAGAAACTTATCTGTGAATCTTATCTGCGGGGTCTTTTCCAGAATGAGTCAGATCCCTATATCGATCAGGCATTTTTCATCCCTGTAATTACAAGAGAGAGAAAGTTGGTCAAAGAAATATGGCACAAAAAAAGTGGAAATACAAACTTAGTGAGGATAAAATGTGAATCTATCAAAGCATTGTCTCTAGTTATCTCTGCGAAACTAGCTCTTTTCAATATCAGGTCACCGGATAATAAATCAATGTTGATTAATGACATCCTTACAACCTATGAGCTGGACTTTTTGTTAGTAAATGAAATGTGGTGAACAGAAAGTACCTGTAATACCATTTTCAATGAGGCAACACCAGCGAATTTTTTATTTTATGAACAAGTGTCGAATAGGGAAAAAAGGCGTTGTTATTGCTGTTATTTTTAGGTCATTATTTCAGTGTAAAGAAATTATACTTGGTGATTTTACCTCTTTTGAATATCTGTTTTTTAGTTAAAGGTGACCCAAAGGTTATTGTTTGAATAATTTATAGACCTCCAAGATACAATGGAAAATTTTTCACTCTTTGTTATATTGCAGCCATTTTCTAAAAAGATTTAAGTTGATTTTTTTTCTTCGTTTACACAGCACCCCATAAAAAATTTAATTGTTGACATTTTTGCAGATTTATTAAAAAAGAAAAACTGAAATATCACACAGCCATAAGTATTCAGACCCTTTGCTGTGACACTCATATATTTAACTCTGGTGCTGTCCATTTCTTATGATCATCCTTGTGATGGTTTTAAACCTTGGATTCCAGCTGTGTTTGATTATACTGATTGAACTTGATTAGGAAAGCCACACACCTGTCTATATAAGACCTTACAGCTCACAGTGCATGTCAGAGCAAATGAGAATCATGAGCTCAAAGGAACTGCTTGAAGAGCTCAGAGACAGAATTGTGGCAAGGCACAGATCTGGCCAATGTTACAAAAAATTGCTGCTGCGCTAAGAGTACGTAATTCTCCATAATCCTTAAATGGAAGACGTTTGGGAGGACCAGAACCCTTCCTAGAGCTGGCCGTCCGGCCAAACTGAGCAATCCGGGGAGAAGAGCCTTGGTGAGAGACGTAAAGAAGAACCCAAAGATCACTGTCGTTGAGCTCCAGAGATGCAGTCGGGAGATGGGAGAGAAAGTTCTTGAAAGTCAACCATCACTCCAGCCCTCCACCAGTTGGAGTAGGGCTGCAGTCCACTATCAAACCAGGATGGTGACCCCCTTTTTAAGAAGGGGGACCAGAGGGTGTGTTCCAACTACAGGGGATCACACTCCTCAGCCTCCCCAGTAAAGTCTATTCAGAGGTTCTGGAACGGAGTCTCCGTCTGGAAGTCAATTTTCAGATTTCAGATTCAGGAGGAGCAGTGAGGTTTTCGTCCTGGTCGGGGAACAGTGGACCAGCATTATACCCTCAGAAGTGTCCTTGAAGCATCATGGGAGTTTACCCAACCAGGCTACATGTGTTTTGTGCACTTTGACCCAAGTCCCTCGGGGAGTGCTATGGAGGGTACTCTTGGAATATGGGGTACCGGATCCCTTAATAAGGGCTGTTTTGTCCTTGTACGACCGCGTCAGAGTTTGGTCTGCATTGCTGGCAATAAGTCGAATACCATTTCCAGTGAAAGTTAGATAACGCCAAGGCTCCCCTTTGTCATCAAGGGCTGATGTAACTTCTGTTGGCATCATTTGTCGCTGAGGTGTTGAAGGGGTCCGGTTTGGTGGCCTTAGCAATGTGTCTATGCTTTTTGCAGATGATGTGGTTCTAATGGCTTCATCAAGCCGTGACTTTCAATTCTCGCTGGAGCGGTTCACAGCAGTGTGTGAAGGGGCTGGGATGAAAATCAGCACCTCCAAATCTGAGACCATGGTCCTCAGTCGGAAAAGGGTGGAGTGCCCTCTCTGGGTCGAGGAAGAGATTCTGCCCCAAGTGGAGAAGTTCACTAATAATTTCTTAAAGGGACTTAAATAATACAGTATAAAGACGCTAAATACGAAATAATCACTAAAACTTAATGTATAATACCATGAATATACGAGGCCAGTAAAAGTTCTGACAGGGCCGACAAGGATCAGTGATCCAGTTACCAGATTAGCTGGCAAACTCAAAAATTCTTTCTCCAAGTGAAATCAATACTCGGTGGGCAAAGGTCACAAGCAAGGCCTGTTCCTATGAGTCACTGCATCTAAGATTTAAAGGGAAAGTTTAAGTCTATTCTGTGGCAAGGTCAAATGTCCGAAATTTTAATTATATTTGTATAGATCTTATCTTTGGTATCTTCCCCAAATGACTGATCTATAAGCAATTTTGAGATGGGGATGAGAGAGGATGACAAAGGAAGGAAGGATACACACTGATAGCCCCATTCACAGACTGCACCCAAGCATTTCAGCGACAGACTCTCAGCACTTTGCTTTCTCGTCGCAGGTCATGTACATTTAAAATTATAAATATAGTTCAGTATTATTGTAAAACATACTTTATTACTTTATAATATTACTTTATTACTTTATTACTGTATAATACTTTATTGGTAGTGCTTGGCGGCAACCACCGGCTGGCTGGGTCTTGCTTATTATGTAAACCTTTTTTTTTTTTTGGTTGTTTTTTGTGAAAGCTGTACTACATTTTTGATTGGTAGTTACATCTGCGATGTTGCTACGCCGTTCACTCGCAATTCAGCAAAACTACTCATGAAAACTAGTTGCCGAACACCGTACATTGCGAGACAGCAGTCGGTTTCAGCCGCATTGCTCGGTGTGCGGCGGGCCTGAAGGAACAAGTTGTAAAAGACATTCAGTTGCATAATATTGTGTTCGGCAGCAGATGCAGCACTACAATGTGTTCATTCTCTTAATCCGTCTCCTTTTGTTCCACAACTGGCTCCACTCCACCTCTAACAAGCAAAGAATGTGAGTCCTCTTCAGTCCATCTGCCCTCTGCCTCATTTGAAAGCAGACAGTTCTAATACATTGATATGCAAATTAACCAACTTCTGAGGCAGTTCTTTGCATAATCGGCAACAACTGCATTCAGCTTCTCTCTGAAGTCACCATTCTCAATATGACTGTTAGGTAGGCTGTGCAATTAATAAATATGATAAAAATTTAAAGATTAATTTTAGTTCATTAATGTTTTATAATAATTTTTTTAAGCGACACCCGGAGTTCAAACTGCATCCCTGTTGACGTGCACTGCTTCTTCTAACAACATGCCTGCAAAAAGAGTGGATCTTGTTTAAAAAAAATGCTGTCAGTGTTGCCAGATTAGCAATTTTGTTAATTTGTATTTGTATTGTATTTCGTCGACTAAAACTAAATTTAGATTAAAAAATTCTGATTAAAACTCAATTATATTTTATTCAAGACTAACTAAAAGTAAATCAAAATTTGCTGTCAAAATTAACACTGGGTGGGAGGAGCTAGCATGTAAACAGAGGAGCTATGAGCTCAGACCTAGAGAAGTTCCAAATATACAAATGAGTTGCACCCTCACTACTTTCTCATGTGGGATTTTACAGGTGTGGCAAGGCAACCTTGGCAAAATATTTGAGGTTCAGAACCACGTGCCTCAGGTCAAAATGTTCCAACATGCCAATCAATTACAACTGGTCATCATCTCTTCCACAATTTGAGTGCGTTTGACTCACCGACTGTCTTCAACTGGGCTCTTTTATGTTTGTCACTTAAAAAAAAAAAAAAAAGTCAGTATAGGGGTCTGTAAAGTTAGTAAATATACATTGGAGGAAATAATTATTTGATCACTCACTGATTTTGTAAATTCACCTACTAACAAATTTTAATGGTAGGTTTACGTTAACAGTGAGAGACGGAATATAATCTAATCTATCTAATCTAATTTATAATAATAATATACATTTAGTTTCGTTCGCGTTTTAGTCTACGAAGTACCTTAAGATTATAGTCGATGAAATTCAGTCAATTTAGTTGACTAAAATAAAAAGTGTGTAAAGAGTATTATGTTTATTTCCCCCTCAATTTCTGAAAGTAATTACGTTCACCGTTCCCAAAGTGTGATACAAGTACCACCAGTGATATGCGGCCTCACTATAGTGGTACATGGAATCACTAAATTAAATGTGCATTATGTTACATTGGTTTAAGCTTCTTTCATAAAATAAATGGCAATCAGGGTAAGTGTCTGCCCTGCAACTGGAGGGTCACCGGTTCGTATCCCTTCCCGAGCTCATGTCGTCATTGTGTCCCTGGGTAAGACACTTAACCCACTTTGCCTATGAATCAATCTGGTTGGATGTTTGGTGGTGGTCAGAGGGGCCGTAGGCTCAGAATGGCAACCACGCTTCTGTCAGACTGCCCCAGCTGGGGCAGCTGTGGCTACACAAGTAGTTTACCACCACTCGTGTGTGTGACTGTGGAGTGAATGAATAATGTGTGCAATTGTAAAGCATCTTTGAGTCCCATGAAAAGTGCTATAAGTCGAATGCATTATTATTATTTTTAAATGCAGTTGTATTGAACTTATATACTAAATATGAACTTAGGTTCAATACATTTACAGTTCATATTTTAGAACTGTTTTCATATGCCTTTCAAGTGGAGTTATGCTCAGTTGAAACTTATGTTTACTTGTAAACTGAACAGGACGAGCCTGCTTATATTCGGCCGTGTGTTTTAGCCTTAGCTGGTGAAACATACTCATTGTGTATCCACCTTTGACGGTAACGTTTTTGTCTGTGTGCACAACCCCCTCAAACACCTATCCGATCAGCTGCCGTTATATCGTGGTTGAAATAGAGTTGCGTTCAAAGCACACACCCTAAAAACCGCATTAGTGACACCAGCAGTTACAATTCCGGAAACATGAAGCAATAGAATACAGACTCTAGTAAAAACTAGAGTAACAACTTGTTTTATGAACAATATGAACAGTTATTAATGTCTCTCAACACTAGGCCTGTCATGATCAAGACGAGTCCTGCTCTTACTTTATTTTTTGCTCTTAAATCAGTATTGTTCTTATTATTATTGCTGCTATAATTTCCTTTATTGTTTCTCTGTTAAATAGTTTTTCTTTACTCTGTGATGTGGAGGGGATCCACTATGTCTGAAATAAAGAATAAAGAGCTGCAAGACCATTCTGGTTTACATGGAGCCTTCTATTCCAATTATAATAGCATAGTTAGAAGCCCAAACCGAAACTGAAAATGCTCCATATAAACTTCTCCATATAAACACCTCAGTCGGAAAAAGCAGGCTGAATCCGAATGGAATTTCATTCAGTTTCACAGGTGTGGAACATTGCTTTAGCCAAACCGATCTGAAGTAAATTTTCGCCATGTATGCCGTCATTCAGAATAGAGCCGGGAAACGCATGCTTCATCTTGATGTAAATGTGTGGTGACATCATCGTTTAATATGGTGGCTCCCGACGGAGCTCGTATGTGACGGACATCTTGTTTTTAACTACTTATTATCAAGCGTTTTTTTTTTTTTTTTTAAATATATAAACAGTCCGGGGTCTACGTTGTCATATTTTACGCTTCATAATACGCCACACATTTCTCTAGTACCCGCACTCTTTTACTGTGAAGCCAGGCTGTTGTAACACGTGCAGAATGTGGTCTGGCATTGTCTTGCTGAAATAAGCAGGAGCGTCCATGAAAAAGACGTTGCTTGGATGGCAGCATATGTTTCTCCAAAACCTGTATGTACCTTTCAGCATTAATGGTGCCTTCACAGATGTGTAAGTTACCCATGCCATTGGCACTAACATAGCATCATACCATCACAGATGCTGGCTTTTGAACTTTGCGTCCATAACAGTCCGGATGGTTCTTTTCCTCATTGGCCCGGAGGACACGACGTCCACAATTTCCGAAAAAATTTGAAATGTGGACTCGTCGGACCACAAAACACTTTTCCACTTTTCATCAGTCCATCTTAGATGAGCTCAGGCCCAGAGAAGCCGGTGGCGTTTCTGGGTGTTGTTGATAAATGGCTTTTGCTTTGCATAGTAGAGTTTCAAGTTGCTCTTACGGATGTAGTGCCGAACTGTATTTACTGACATTGGTTTTCCGAAGTGTTCCTGAGCCCATGCGGTGATATCCTTTACAGATTGATGTCGGTTTTTGACGCAGTGCCGCCTGAGGGATCGAAGGTCACGGGCATTCAACATTGGTTTTCGGCCTTGCCGCTTACATGATTTCTCCAAATTCTTTGAACCTTTTGATGATATTATGGACTGTAGATGATGAAACCCCTAAATTCTGTGCAATTGTACGTTGAGGAACATTGTCCTTAACCTGTTCCGACTATTTTCTCACATACATGTTCACAAAGAGGTGAAACTCGCCCCATCTTTGCTTGTGAATGACTGAGCAATTCAGGGAAGCTCTTTTTATACCCAATCATGGCACCCACCTGTTCCCAATTAGCCTGCTCACCTGTGCGATGCTCCAAACAGGGGTTGGCTGAGCATTCCTTAACTTTCTCAGTCTTTTTTGCCACCTGTCCCAGCGTTTTTGGAACGTGTTGCAGCCATAAAATTCCAAGTTAATGATTATTTGCTAAAAACAATCAAGTTTATTAGTTTGAACATTAAATATCTTGTCTTTATAGTGTATTCAATTATGAGATTAAAGCCGATCCGCATAAAATGCAAATTATCGGCCGATACTGATCAAGCCGATCAGATCGGTGTAAAGTCTAATTTCAGCTCACTGATAACTTTAGAAAACACTGTTCAGTAAATTGCAGATTGTTTTTTTTTTTTAGTTTTGACTGCGCATACAAACACACACACACAGCAACATCCGAATTTGGACATTCGCATTTTACTTTGTTCATGCTGTGGTTAAAAAAAAATCAGTTACTATTTACTCTGTACTTGAGTGATTGCTTCACTGTGTACTTTTTACTCTTAAGCAATTTTCTTGGAGGACTATTTATTTTTACTTGAGTCACATTATTGTCAAGTAACAGTACTCTTGCTTGAGTACAATATTTGGCTACTCTACCTACCGCTGGAGCGGACATCCTCTATTGTTACTCTTACGTGTATGCAACATTTTTGCTCATCAGATCACCCGTGTCTTTTGTTTTTTCCCGTTGAGGTGCTGCGGGTCATGACCCTGGTTTTGGGTACCAGCGGAACCGCGAAGCACACGTAACATCGGCGACAAGAGTTGATCCGCTAGTACATTTGACCAGAGAGCTTCAATCAGAATGATCAAAAAAAGTCTCCATGTGAACCCGGCTACTGTGTGGTTGGTCCGCTGAAGACGAGCCCTTCACCTGTCAGTTGACGTTGGCTGTAATCAACTATTGGCTGAATAACGCGGGCCACCTGAGGTTATGCGTAATAAACAGTTAACCTCATTGTGTGTGTTAATTTGGGACCCACCCACACAACTCCTCGGTGCGGAGCTCTGATGTTTTAAATTACATTGCCGTGGTGGAGCAATCTGTTTAGTTCCTGAACTCTCTAGTTCGTTAACTCACAGGCTAGTCATTAACTCGTGAACACAACAAACAGTCAACTTTCCCTGAAGTGTCTTTTTTGGGAATCTTGGCGTTGCAAAGGGAGCAAGGCTGTGGAGTATTAGAGGAAGCCAACACCAGCAAGAGTGTACTGGTCCGCCGGCATTCCATGAGGCCACTAGTGGCAAATGACAGCCATCCAACTCTGTTGACTCACTGTGTGATCCGCACACCGGCTCACCACAACAGTGACCATTTATCAAGTCCGGAAAAATGATTGCGTCCGTTTTATTCATCGAACGATAAGTCAACATAGTAATTATCGTGGCAGGCATATCCAACACAGATGCAAAGCGGTGAGGGGGGGTAGGAAAACAGCAGGAAAGTACCAGACATATAGACGCTAAACAATCGATAGAAATTATATTTTTAAAAACTTTAACACGCATACCTGTGCATGGATTTCAGGGTGACTGGACTGTAATTCTCTTCCAGTTGGTTTCTAAATGTGTTCTAATGCACTTGCGGCCATAGATATGGTATAGCTATATTTATATACCATAACTCTGTGCTCGCGGCAGGACGCAGGTGCTGAATTCAATCTCAAACTGGTTTACGTGTGACACATTTATATGACGTCATTGAGGAACACTTGTCTTTATTTTCCTCAAACATTCCTACTTCCTCCTGCTCCACTCTGTGTGAAACATGGGTTCCAGGCGGAGCTTTGTCTTTTTTTTTTTTTTGGTCCCGGCGCAGCTCCGAGGCAGAAATTTTGTGTCAACCTATTTTTCAAGTCGATTTAGCTGAGTTATTCGATTGTTGTTTTGTTTTTGTTTCCAGCCCTAGCACAAATGAACCATCTGCATGGCAAATTTCCACTTTATACTTTATATATTAAGTAGGATTACGTTAAACTCAAATATCTTCAACACTGTTACTCTTTACAACTTTGCAGGTGCAACCACAATCGGTCCAATCCCAAGCCCGTCCCAAGATTAGCTTTGGCGTAGTTAATTTCAGAATGCCTTTGAGGTCTGCATTTTACCTTCAAAGTTTTAGACATTTATGTTGGCAGAGGTGAAACGTAAACTACAAGCTATATTTTATTGCATCTAATGTTTATTGAAACTGCAGTCTGTTTTTGTGCTGCAGTAGTACATCAAAACTGAAGTAGTTTGGAAAGTTGGGGTGATAGGTCAAACTAAATGGTGGCGGCCATCTGTTCTGCTCGAGTAACCTTGAACAAGCATAACACAAATATGCAGACACTTGAACACCCCAACCAAAACTGGCATATTAACGCATCAAGGGTGACCTCATTGCAAGAAGAAAGACTTGTGTGTCAGCCTACGATTGCCAATGCGTCTCCCTGTTCATCCCCAAGGGAAGTTTGTGGTTGGCTGTCACTTTGTCCTTCCTTCAATATACAAATATATTTAATAGGCTTTACACGATTAGGATTTTTGGGGTCAATCACTGATCAGCGAGTTTAAAAAAACGATAACCGAACACTGATCCGATCACAAGAGGGAGGAATGTGTCAATTTAAATGACCTGTTCATTTACTATATATACTTGTGTTCTTAATTGCTCAAAAAATTACAACCCCAATTCCAATGAAGTTGGGATGTTGTGTTAAACATAAATAAAAACAGAATACAATAATTTGCAAATCATGTTCAACCTATATTTAATTTAATACACTACAAACAAGATATGTAATGTTCAAACTGATAAACTTGATTGTTTTTTAGCAAATAATCATTAACTTAGAATTTTATGGCTGCAACACATTCCAAGAAAGCTGGGACAGGGTCATGTTTACCACTGTTTTACATCACCTTTTCTCTTGACAACATTCAATCAACGTTTGGGAACTGAGGACACCAATTGCTGAATCTTTGTTGGTGGAATTCTTTCCCATTCTTGCTTGATGTACATCTTCAGCTGTTGAACAGTCCGGGGTCTCTGTTGTCGCTTCATAATGCGCCACACATTTTCAATGGGAGACATGTCTGGACTGCAGGCAGGCCAGCCTAGTACCCGCACTCTTTTACTAGGAAGCGACGCTGTTGTAATGTACAGAATGTGGTTTGGCATTGTCTTGCTAAAATAAGCAGGGGCGTCCATGAAAAAGACATTGCTTGGATGGCAGCACATGTTTCTCCAAAACCTGTACGTACCTTTCAGCATTAATGGTGCCTTCACGATGTGTAAGTTACCCATGCCATTGGCACTAACACAGCCCCATACCATCACAGATGCTGGCATTTCAACTTTGCGTCCATAACAGTCCAGATAATTCTTTTCCTCTTTGGCCCGGAGGACACGGTGTCCACAATTTCCAAAAACAATTTGAAATGTGGACTCGTCGGGCCACGGAACACTTTTCCCCTTTTCATCAGTCCATCTTAGATGAGCTTGGGCCCAGAGAAGCTGGCGGCCTTTCTGTGTGTTGTTGATAAATGCCTTAGTGGGGCAGCTGTGGCCCAAACAGATAACAGCTAAATCTATTAGTGGCGGCCAAAATTCACTTAATCATATATGTGGGAAACCCTGAGAACAGTGGTGAACCTTCCCAGGAGTTGCCGGCCGACCAAAATTATTCCAAGAGCGCAGCGACGACTCATCCAAGAGGTCACCAAAGACCCCACAACAACATCCAAAGAACTGCAGGCCCCACTTGCCTCAGTTAAGGTCAGTGTTCATGACTCCACCATCAGAAAGAGCCTGCATGGCAACGTTCCAAGACAAAAACCACTGCTGAGCAAAATGAATACGAAGGGTCGTCTCAATTTTGCCAGAAGACTTCTTGATGATCCCAAAGACTTTTGGGAAAATACTCTGTGGTCTGACGAGACAGAAGTTGGACGTTTTGGAAGGTGTTTGTCCTATTACATCTGGTGTAAAAGTAACACTGCATTTCAGAAACAGAACATCAGACCAACAGTAAAATATGGTGGTGGTAATGTGATGGTCTGGGCCTGTTTTGCTGCTTCACGACCTGGAAGACTTGATGTGATAAATGGAACCATGAATTCTGCTATCTACCAAAAAAATCCTGAAGAATGTTCTGTTCGTGACCTCAAGCTGAAACGAACTTGGGTTCTGCAGCAGGACAATGATCCAAAACACACCAGCAAGTTCACCTCTGAATGGCTGAAGAAAAACAAAATAGACTTTGGAGTGCATTTTGGGTCCTGTCCTTTGTTCCCTCCATGAAGTTATCGCAAAAGCTTGATTGCAGTTGTTGCTGCTGTGGGTGGCCCAACCAGTTATTAGGTTTAGGGGGCAATCACTTTTTCACACAGGGCCATGTAAGTTTGGATTTTTTTTTTCTTCCTTGATAAAAACTGTTTAAAAACTGCATTTTGTGTTTAGTTGTGTTGTCTATGACTAATATTTAAATTTGTTTGATGATGGGAAACATTTACAGTAAGTGTGACAAACATGCAAAAACAAACAAACAAACAAAAAAACATTTTCACACCACTGTACATACTGTATGTTTATATATGAGGTTTATATACAGTACTGTATACTAGAGGCTGACAAATTTGGGGATTACCACCGGGTCCAGTGGGTCCCGCAGGATTCCCGCGGGAGGGGAGTGCATTTTACCATCAATGACGGGATTGGGCAGGAGCGGTAGCGAAGGTCATCGGGAGCAGGTGGGAGCAGAAAGTATGTAAACAAATGAACGGGGGAATATACGGGAGTGCACACTATGATGACGGGAGTTAGAGCTGCATGATTATGGCCTATATAAATATCTGGATTATTTTGAGGAATATTGTAATCACGATTTTTAATCACAATTATTCCTCGTTGTTTTATTGCGCTACTTTTCAACAAACATTTTGTAGTAAAGTTCAGTTAAAAATAATAATGAAAATACATGTACTATTATATATTTTTTTTTTAAATAACTACTTTACCAAGGGCTAACTGAATAAATGTGCTATTACAAAGTGCAATTACAAATTGCAACTTAATGGAAGGAAATACAGTTAATGCATAAAATGCAATAACAGGCTGTAAGCACTGACTTTTTTAATTTTATTTTTTGTTTATTTATTTATTTATTTTTATTCTTGGTCGAAGATAGAGACGTCAGACACCACAGGATACCAAGCAGTGCAGCCGATGTGTCTGCTTAAACTGTTGATTTACGTTGTTGTAGTTTTGTTGGCCAGAATCTCCATGTGCTGAAAACACTGCTAAATTTGCTGTCAAAAGCTCTATTAGCAGGAATTCTTTGATGTACGGACTATATACATTGTCATATATATATATATATACATTTAATGGTTTTCTCTTACCCACTTTTATCCCCATGACAAAATGACAACAAGCCTTTTTTGTGTGTTAGACCCCCCAGCCATCAGCATCATTGCTCTTGCATCTACAGTATACATATGACTTATTTGATCTCATCGGTCTTTTCCCCTCCTTCTCCTTCTCTACCCCTGCTCCTCTCCCTTCTCTATTGCTCTCTTCCCCCATTTTTATGGCAGGCTGCACATCTCTCTCTCTCTCTCTCTCTCTCTCGCTCTTTCTCGCTCTCTTTCGACATCTCTTGGCAGGCTACACATTGCAGTGAGTCAGTATCATGGAGGCAGGCAGCGGGGCTGCCGCAGCGGTGGGGAGTGCAGCGCTCGGAGTGCTGGGAGCCACAGCCACATCCAGCCTTGACATCTTAGACAGGTAAGGCTACTGTACGAAGCCACACACACGCATGAAACTCCAAACATTTTGCACCAGAGTGAAGCAACGAGGGAGGTGATTGCATACATTAGGAGAGGACCACACCTTCGGTTGTGCTTAGGTTACCCATGCTAGTTTTTTTTTGTAGTCAGAAGTGTTAATCGTAGTGACAGCATATGTGCATGTGTGTCATCCACTGATTGAGAGGCAGCTGCTCAGGATGTGACAGTTTGCTGTTTTTATGAGTGTGCACATACATGTGCTGGAGTGTTTATGACAGGAGAGGGTGTTACTTGGCTTTACCTATGTCTTGAGGCGAAATGATGAATGAGGCCAGTATATGCATGCAGGTGAGGAGAACGTGGAGGAGGAGGCATTGCTCGACATGCCCGAGCAGTGTAGCTGAGTTAGAATGAATTTGCACAGTCACCATCACACCTCCTATTTAGTCCCCACCCACATCCCTGCAGCCTGTAGTAACTAGGTGACAGGCATTAATAACTGTCACCATTGGAAAGGAGATTCCTTTAATTGAACAACCCCCTCAACTTGCAACTCAACTACCAGTGTCTCCATTGACGGTCCAAGTGCATTAGCTTTCAGCCAGTTACGTCATCGTTATACTCACACCGAGATAGCCGTGCGCTGTCATCATGCATACACCCTTAAGCATTTACATGTGCAATGCTTTATAGCACACCAAAAAAGCTACTCAAGAACATTTAGGGCCAAATACTGTTTGCAAAGGGGCTGGAGCGTACACAAACAGACAAAACAATACACACAAAACACTAATTATTCTTGTTTGCTACTGGGCACGATTTCCCATGCAATGGAGGCTTCCCTATTCCCTGCTGCATGCACGTGGGATGTCACTCATCACTTCCAGATTACATTTAATTGTTGTAATACTCCACCAATAAGTTATAACACACCTCCAACACCTTCTGCGGGTATCTCCTTCGAAATGTATTGTGTAGAGGAAATTAAGTCTACTGCAATACATTATCTACTTGCCTTTGTATTTCAACCATTGCTGCTCATATTGTCACTCTTCTTAGCAGTTTACAAACTGTACATACACATATCCTTCATCCAAGTAGCCAGTAGCCTATGAATGTGAGTATGAATAGCAGTCTTTAATTTTCGTGTAGCCTTCATCTAGCTCAGCCCCCACCTGCTCACCGCACACTGTTCTAACGTCCTGAACTAGGTCTAAATCCTGCCCCAGGGTTACCATGGCAGCAGTAGCTTAGCATACATTAGACAGTGGTTCAGTATGGCTACAAAAAGCCAATGAGTGAAAAGCAGAGACATCAAGGCTGGAAAGGTAATTGTGCGATACCTCTGTTTGGCTCATTTGAAGAAAGTCTGCAGTTACTTTCGCATTTAAAAAAATATGCATTCCCTTTCTGTGAAAGTTGCCGTGTCTGTCTCGATGAACATAATTTAAGTGGATTGAGCCAAGTTGGACACCCAGGCCAAGCCACCTAAAGTTTGTTTGTGCTTCCCAACCTGTAAGGAGGCAAGTGCTATAGCAACCAAGCTCTCTTTAAGATTCTAAATCAGGCGATGTAAGATTCAATTTGCTTGTACACTAAAATAATGATTTTTTTTGTTTTTTTACATGTAAGAAACTGTATTTTTATTTTAGGTAAACCATTATGATTTTGTAATTGTTTTGTTTTAACTTGCCTTTGAGGATCCTATTAACAATCAGGCTGCATGTTGCTTGAAATAGATTTCCGTTTTGAATAGTGATCATTAACCCCTTTTAACCATTCAAGTACAGGAAAACCTCATTACTGCACTTTCTTCCAGTTCAGAAATCTTTATTTTTTTTTTTTAACGTTATATCATTTGACTCCATTACATTATTTAAATTCTCTGAATTGATCCAGGGTTTCCTAGCCGCTCAACTAAGTATTAATCTGTGTTAATAAGTGGGCAAGGTTGAATATTTGAAGGTGCAGATTTTTTTTTTCACTAACATAACCGCCTTCAAACAGACATTCCAGTTAAATTGACTGGATGCTTGAAAAATATTCTGTTTGAACCCTATACAGTAGTTTGTAAAGTTCACACAGAGCTTTATAGAACTAACACATACGTACAGATTTTATTTTATTGGGCGCAGCATTTCCGTAAAACCTCCCATTGAGTTTTAGTATGTTATACTATATAGTTTTCCCCCTCACTTTTTTTTTTTTGCTGTCCCACTGTGGCTGCTGCAGCAGCAGATGGGTTCCATTGATAATGAATGAGAGGCCTGCGCTGTGTGAGCATGGCCAAAGGCAGTTTTGCTGTATCAACAAAAAACAAAAAGCTCCATATAAACCTCTCATCCTTTTTACCTAAAACTAGTTCATATCACAGAGGAGCTTCCACTGTCATCCAGTACCAGGTAATGGGGTTTAAATAGCCCAATAAACTGCACCAAACAGAAAAGCCTCACTTTACACCCAACTCCAAATATTTTGGGCTGGATGAACTCAGGTTAGGTTAGGTTAATTTGGAAAGTAGTCCCAAAGATTTGTATTGACCTTACTGTGTTTACCGTCCATATATGATTGTAAAATGAATGATTGAGAAGTGATGTTTGTGGGGAACCAACTCAAAAGTAAGGGAGTACAATTCAGAGAGAGAGAAAGAGAAATATGTTGTTTTATGTATCTAATTACTTTCCGGAGCAATTTATACATTTAAAAAATTTTGAGGTAACTTTCCCAACACTGACACATAATTTAGGATTAATCACATTTCTAGTTCATCTCAATTTATGTATTCAGATTAGCTCATGTCATTAATTAAAGCATTTTGGGAACAAATCCTGTTGTCGTATGTAAAACCTTTCCCTAAAACTCGGGGAATTATGGTTGGAACATAGATTTTAATGTTATGTAATTAACTCTTCCATCCTTGTGAAAAAACTGAAAATTAGCCATACTATAGAAAAAGAAATACAGATACATCAATTATTACAAAATCTTTTTTGAAGTTAATACGGAAACCGGATTGATTAGGGATAAAGGAGTGCTTTTTAATAAAGGTACAGTATATAAATATTGTTTTAAAAAATTCAGGAATACAAATTCAGATAAATTCAAATTCATGATTTTAAAAAAAATTATATATTTTTTTAGCTGAAGCTTGAGCCTTTTTCGCCACACATTTACATTCACTTATTACTGCATACAGTATATGCTATATCGCACTCACACATAAATAAACATGAATAAATAAGTATACTATTATTCCCTGGTAGGGGTTGGTAAGTCTAGTGGTGGAATACATCCATGTGTGTTCATTCCAGAACTGTAAACATGATAAACTTCATAAAGATTAATAACAGACACTGACATTGGCTCCTTGCCTGTGTTTGGCTGAGCTAATTGATGCCTAATTGCTTCTGAAGTGCATTTGCTAAATTACGTGTGTGGCAAATGCCTGTTGAGAAATGTATGACCATTATTTAGGGCAAAAAAGGAAAATAGTTGCATTTTAAGTTTGGCAGTATACTTTGAATCGAAAACTATAAATAGCAAACAGAACATAAAGTCACCTTTCTATATGGACCGAGACACCATTTGCAATATTATTGTACCCTATACAGCTTTTATGGTTCTTTGTCTTATTTAAAGTTGTACATTGTGAGGCAAGGCGACTTTGGCAAAATATTTGCAACTAGGAAGTGCATACCTTGCATCAAAAGTTTCCAACATGTGAATAAATCACTGCTTTCGCACTGCGTAAGTGGATACCATGTTTCCGGCAATGTTCAACGCTATTGACTCTGTGATTGCCGTCCACCGAATTCCTTTTGTCTACTCCTCTGTTTCTTGGCATGGAAATAAGTAGTCGCTTTTTCACAAAAATTGTTGCTGGATGGGTCGGAAAGGTCACTAAGTCTGGGTGTAGTGAATGAAAGCAGGTATCTTCTGGGGACTTCGTGTTGCAGCAAAGCCAGGGTGAAGTGAACCAAGATCGGGCCTCTTCCGAGTGCTGCAGTATCATTAGTCTATAGACGATTTCACTAGGCTTTACAAGATCAGGATTTTTGGGGCCGATCACCGATCAGCAAGTTTTAAAAAAACGATAACCGATCACCGGTCCGATCACAAGATGGAGCAATGTGTCTATTTACATGATTTGTTCATTTATTGTATATACTTGTGTACTGTATAATGTATCCATCCATTTTCTGTACAGTTTATCTCACAAGGGTTGCGGGCGTGCCGGAGCCCATCCCAGCTCAAGCTATTCTCGAGCATTTTAGACAAAAGTTGAAACACCAATGACCTCTAGGGGGCATTCAAGGATTGGCCACTGACATAAGTTTAGGTCAGATCAACATTACAACATGACAGAAATAATGGGTGCTAGCTTACTGTAATTAAATTACTTTATTGCAATTAAATGACTTTAATAAATACTGTTAATGACATGCTTACTCCAACTTTCTCACTGTCCCAGCTATATGGACGGGTGTTGTCCAGAGTTTGTTTTTTCCCCCACGCTGCGTTGCTGGAACGCGGCATGCTCCTCGTGTGCATTCTTGAGGCGCTCGATCAAATTTGTTGTGTTGAAGCATTTAGAGGACGAATTTTAGAAATTTTAATTTAGAAATTATGGAGCTAATCAGAGTCAAAACAAAAAGAGCATTCAAGAGAAGACATTTGGCTGCAAAATGCGTCCACCATTACAAGATTGATGCAATAAATACAGTAAAATAATAAACATTGAAGCCATAATTTATTAACGTTTACATTTATAGAGTAATGATTATACAGTGAAACTGAACAGTATGCACAATTATTTTCATCCTATTTCATAACATACAACAATAACTGTCCCATGGTAATGTTCAGGACGTAATTTAAAAAAATATGGAAATTCAAATATTGTTCTGGATGTGAATTTTTATAGGTTGGCAGCTCTGCAATCATAGCTATAAATGCAATTTTACGAATGATTGGCATAGTTTTCTAAGTAATAATTGGTGGTTTGATTTATTTTTTTATATTTGAATTAATGCAAAGTGCTGTGCTCCCTGTGCCAGCGTGGGTTTTCTCCGGGTACTCCGGTTTCCTCCCACATCCCAAAAACATGCATGGTAGGTTGATTGACGACTCTAAATTGCCGGTAGGCGTGAATGTGAGTGTGAATCTTCCTTTCATTTTGGCTAGTCCCTTTAGGGGTCGCCACAGCACGTCATCCTTTTCCATGTAAGCCTATCTCCTGCATCCTTCTCTCGAACACCAACTGCCCTCATGTCTTCCCTCACGACATCCATCAATCTTCCCTTTGGTCTTCCTCTAGCTCGCTTGCCTGGCACCTCCATCCTCGTCATCCTCTACCAATATACTCACGATTTCTCCTCTGGATGTGTCCAAACCATCGAAGTCTGCTCTCTCTAACTTTGTCTCCAAAATATCAAACCTTGGCTGTCTGATGAGCTTTTTTCTAATTTTATCCAAACTGGTCACTCCGCGAGCGAACCTCAACATCTTCATTTCCGCCACCTCTGCTTCCTGCTGTCTCTTTAGTGCCACTGTCTCTAATCCGTACATCATGGCTGGGCTCACCACTGCTTTATAAACTTTGCCCTTCATCCTAGCAGAGACTGTTCTGTCACATAACACACCTGACACCTTCCTCCACCCGTTCCACACTCACCATTGCTCTGGACGGTTGACCCCAAGTATTTAAAGTCCCCCGCCCTTGCTATCTCTTCTCCCTGTAGCCTCACTCTTCCCCCACCAGCCCTCTCATTCATGCACATATATTCTGTCTTACTTCGGCTAATCTTCATTCCTCTGCTTTCCAGTGCATGCCTCCATCTTTCTAACTGTTCCTCCACCTGCTCCCTGCTTTCACTGCAGATGACAATGTCATCTGCAAACATCATGGTCCACGGGGATTCTAGTCTAACCTCATCTGTCAGCCCAGCCTATCCATCACCACTGCAAACAGGAAGGGGCTCATGGCCGATCCCTGATGCAGTTCCACCTCCACCTGAATTTCGTGTGTCACACCTACAGCGCACCTCACCACTGTTCTGCTGCCCTCGTACATGTCCTGTATTATTCTAAAATACTTCTCTGCCACTCCAGACTTCCGCATCCAGTACCACAGTTCCTCTCTGGGTACTGCTGTCATAGGCTACCTCCAGCTCTACAAAGACACAATGTACCTCCTTCTGACCTTCTCTGTACTTTTCCATCAACATCCTCAAGGCAAATAATGCATCTGTGGTACTCTTTCTAGGCATGAAACCATACTGTTGCTCGCAAATACTCACTTCAGTCCTGAGTCTAGCCTCCACTACTCTTTCCCATAACTTCATTGTGTGGCTCATCAACTTTATTCCTCTATAAGTCCCACAGCTCTGCACAACACCCTTGTTCTTAATGTGAGTGTGAATGGTTGTTTGTTTATATGTGGCCTGAGATTGGCTGGCAACCTGTTCAGGGTGTACCCAGCCTCTCGCCTGAAGATAGCTGAGATAGGCTCCAGCATGCCCGCGACCCTCGTGAGGATAAGTTGTACAGAAAATGGATAGATGGATGGCAAAGTGCTTTGTGTTGCATTTTTTTTCCTGTGAAAAGCACTTAAAAATTCAACTGTATAAGTTTGTTCACTGTTTGACCCACCGGTCCCCAGAACTGTGAGGCAGATGTGCTAACCAGTCGTTCACCGTGCCGGCAATATAGATGATAATATATGTGTGTGTGTGTGTGTGTGTGTGTGTGTGTGTGTGTGTGTGTGTATATATATATATATATATATATATATATATATATATATATATATATATATACACACACAATGAAGAAGTTATTTTAAATATAGTATGTGTAAAGCATTTAAAACGCCATCACTCATATCTAAAAAATGTCCAGGGCTCCTCAGTATGGATCATACAGAGAGTGGTGTATATTACTCTATATTAGGTGCAAAAATGTCAAAAGATTTATTGTGTTGTGTTTGATGCATGCAGGGGCCCAAGACTTGGACTGCATCTGGAGGATGACGACGTTGTGACTGAACTGGCTCACATTCATCCTAGAGAGAGACCTGACTGGGAAGAGACCATTAGTGCCATGGTCAGACACACAAATAGATACACGTTTTGTACACTTACATGCACATTCTGTCATGCTCATGTTTTGAGCTGTGGGTCCTATTCTTAGTCATGTTTCCTATATACAGTGGAACCTCGATAGAACGGACTAATAGGGGCCTGGGGTTGTCCAATTTAGCTGCTTGTCCATTACATGGAATCACTTTTTATTTTTTATTTTTGAGGCCAAAAGCGCTCATATTACTATACAGTACAAAATTGTTTCATAGTTTGTTTTTCATGGCCTAAAGTGCACAGTACAGTACAAAGTTATCGTAAATAAATAAAAAAAAAAGCTTGAAAATGTTTGAAAGTTTCACATTTTATCCAAACTAACCACGCTGGTGTGCTTGGTCATTGTTGATGTATAGTACTCATCATAGGCAAGTCGCTTTCATGAGCTGCGACCAATTAGTGTGGTTCCTAGTTCGAATTTCCATTGCTAAAGGTGAACAGCTTGACAAAAAAAAAAAGTTACTGTACCAAAAATAGTATGTTCCAGACAGTGTTTTGTAGTCCTCAGAGCCATGTCGCTCTCTCTCTCTCTCTCTACGCACAATAGACAATCGATATAACCATCATCCCATTAATGCCCCACATTCAACATGGCCACCACGTAGGCACGAGAGGCACCTCTTTTGGAAGTGGATCTAGTCATATTGTACAGGTATATCTTTGACCCGGAAATACGTCAGTCTCATTCTCTGCCTGCATTGCGCCATAGCGCCAGTAAACAATAGTACCCAATTGTGAAACTAACAGACTTTGTCAACGGCATTTTAAGCGACAAATGGAAACTATTTTTTCGACACATTGTTCAGTTCTGATTGTCCGTTTCATCCGATATCCGTTATATCGAGGTTCCGCTGTATAAATAAAGATGATTAACTGTCATTTTCCTCTGTGTGGACAATATGTGCTTTGCTCCTCAAACACTACCACACAGTGAATATTCATGAAGATAGCTGTTAGCTAACTTACTGATGTACTTTACTTACTTACTTATTTATTTAAGTATTTATTTACTCTCCATGTGTAATAATTTCTCCATCTTGGATTTCATTTGATTTACAATCTAGCACCATTCATTATTTCTTTCTATGTAACAACGTTCATACTCTTTTCTTATTCTAAGAGGCAAAATTGTTTGAGGTTCTTTGTAGGCCTATATGACAGAAAACATAATCTACACAAAACCTTTATTTTTTTTATCATATACAAAGAAACTTAAACAGTATTAATTGTTCTCTAGTCTCTGGTTTGGGTTTTACTTCTTGCCGTCTCCATGGTAACATTCAGACGTGGTCTGTGAGTCTATTGCAGTTGCCTTCTTTTACCAGGCAAGAGGGAGAGAATCAACAAGCACATCGTGCTAATGATATTGAATTTAGAGGCCTTTTCTGTCTACTTGTCTTTATTGAGCATTTGATTGTGCACTTAGACTCTACGAGAGTTGCATACATTATTCATGTCGCTGGGGGTTAGAAGAAGTGACAAGAAGCACTCAGCAACTTCATGTAACTATTACATCAGTTCCCTGTTGCGTATGCACTGTTTCAAATGATTAGACATCTCTTTTTGTTCATTTTCTTAAACGGTCATTGCAATTTAGAGTGAATGTTTTTTTTTTGTTTTTTTTTTTTTAAATCAACTGTATATTAGTTTCTGGAATAATTGTTTATTTTGAACAAGCCCATCATAACAACACTTCATTTTTTGCAAAATTACTCAGTTATGCTATTTACTGTGTTCCAAATTATTATCAACCCGTTTTTTTTTTCAACAAGTAGTTGTTAAAGAAAAAAATCATGTCAGATTACTGTCATTACATTGAGATCACTAAAAAAACATTTGCTGATGCAGTTTCACGGGAGTCCCTCTTAAATCAACTACTCTTTCATCCATTAAAATCGTCCATGGATCGTTTTTGCCTGTGTCTCATTTAAGGATGCAAGTATTTCCTCCCAAAGTTGCTGTTTGGTGATATGCTGCCACCCACCCTCAAAGATTTTCAATTGAAGCAGGTTCTCAATAGGGTTGAGGTCAGGGGATGATGAGTTTTTCTCCCTTTATACCCAAAGCAGCTGAATCTTCAATGACATGTATTACAGCATAGAATGGTGTGTTTTGCATGAGAATAATTGTACTGTCAAAGGCACATTTTTAAAATTTGCATACTTTGGTATGAAATTGTCAGTTAGAAAGTCCACATATTTTGCAGAGGTCAATCAGACAACTTCAGAAACCATAAAGGAGTCGACCATCTCTCCCTCCCCTTAGTCCAGCCCAAAACATCACCTCCTTGCTAACATTGCACCCTTGGTGGGATATAGTGGCCAACAACAAACCATCCAAATCTCTATCCATCTGAACCATTCAAAGCAGCAACATTCATCAGTGAATAAAACTGCGAAAAAAAATAAGTCCAATGTATTCCTGAGCCCACTGCAAATGTTTCTCATTGTGACATTGGTTGGGGGTGCCCGAAATCACAGCTTTAGGTAACAACACGACAAGTGTAGCGTATATTGGTTTGGATAAAAACATAATTAATTTAGGAGAAAAAAATAAGTCGGAAGCCACGCCTACATTACTTCCGGTTTAGCATAATTTTAAATTTCAGCATTAAAATCAAATTATTTTATCTCGTAAAAGGGGCACCACGTCTCTATTTAGATGTGTAAAACGTCAGGACAAAGTTACGAAAACCCCTTAATCTTAAGGTTGCTACAGGAATTAAATAAGAGTTCTCGATAACCAGAGGTCTTTTGTCGAACCCAAACACACACAAATGATACAGGTAGTGAATTTTTATCGAAAATTTAATGAGATCTAACAGGAGAATCTACAGGGGCACGATGCAGGGAAAAGCAAAACAAAGGACAGACGAACATTGGTAAAGGAGACTGACTTGTGATGTGAGGGTGGAAATGAGCATGGGATGACTATGCAAATAGCTGGGGGTTCCTGTTCTCATTAATTTAAACCCAAATATGCCATAAACTGTACTAGTAGACGCAAATTAGATTTACGTGCGTGGAACACAATTTGGGCAGGCTAGTCGATCTCTCGAATGTTTGGCCGGTCCGGTCCGCACGGGGAACAGGTGGATCTGGCATTAAAGGATGAAGGAAAAAGGAAGAGCAGGAAAAAGAGTTCCAAGGCAGGGCGGCCGGAGCCCGGGTGTCGCTGTTCGCAAGACGCTCGGAGCAGACGTGCACTGCCCGCTTCCTTCCCAACAGAGCTTGTCCGTGAGCTGCCCAGGCACCCGCAAGGGTAGCTCAGGCGCTGGCAGGGTGCCCTGCGGCGGGGAAGGGTCTGATGTGTCCTCGCCACCTCGTGGTGAGAAGTGGGGCTTCCTGGCTGAGCCAGTCTTCGGCAAGTTGGTCGAATGAGCGTGCACAACAAAGGGGGCTCCGGCCTTCATGTCCAGCCAAAATGGGGGTACCCCCACCCCCCTCCGGGGGCCAAAAGGGAAGATAGACCGCCTCTTAATGTTACTTTTCCATTCTAGGATTATTTTGTGGTTTACAACCAGTGGGATAAATTTTTAATTATTGGATTTATGATAACAAGTCATGCGCACATCCACTTTAATCCCTGTAATGAATGTTTCAATTGTATGTGCTTGTTGAGACCACTGTAATATTTGCAATGAGGCATTTGTGTTGTGTGGGATGAAACGTCTAATCTGGTTCAGTTGACAAACAGATTTGACATCAGACATTCAAATTTGTAGAAATACAATCACTAGTGGGGCTGTTGTGATGGTAACACTGGGAACGTTCATGCATGTTTTTAAAATATCATACATCATTGAAATTTGGTGTAGATTGTGATTCGTTCCCCCGGAGCTACAGTAGCTTTCCACCTCCTGTGTATGTCGCTCGTGCTCAATCCATTGTCCCAGACAAAAGGAACCGATGTCCCTGTGGCTTCATGGGGAACCACTGAACAGTGGGGTTCTCACCTTCTTGGGCATCAAGCCAGTGTTCCAAAAAATAAGTGTTTGTTGGTGAGACTCTTCAGGCTGGCTGGGGGTGAAAGTTAATTAACTTAGCGTCCGAGTGAGAAATCATGTCCGTGGCTCGAAGTGGCAGAGCAGGTCTTGGCCGATGAGCAGGGGGACGGACTCAATTAGAGACACGTAGACTGGATGGACTAACGTCATGGGGCCAATTGTCCAGTGGAGCATAGTTAAGGTGTTTGGCTCAGTGTTGGTCACTGAAAATGCGCGGTCACGGCCACTGGCTTGTAGCAGTGTCAGAAGTCGATTGAACACAGCTTGGGACATAACAGTGATGTCTGCCGCGGGGTCAATCAGAGCTTCGTGGACAAGTTCATGCTTGAGTGTAACGGTTAAATAGAACTTCCGAGAAGTACCTGTAGCGGTTAGTTCACCCAAAAGTAGATGGAATGGCAGAACGTTATTCAGTAGCGTAATGTCACACGAGTCGGGCCTCACCTGGGTCTAATCGGACGATTAGGACGGCACGACAGGGGTCTAGGGTTTGGTCGTCACAAAGTGGTCCGCTCAGATTATGGCGAGGTGTGGTCATCGTGGAGTTGACCGGGGTCACAGGGGTACTTGGCAGGTCATTAGGGGAACAACGGAGGTTACCTAGTTGACCTATTGCGTCCTCTGGGCTTTGTTCGACTCAGTCAGGCCTAGTCATAATGATGCGTCCGGCTTTTTGTCTTTGGACAGGCTGCGGAGCACCAAGTAATTTTTCTGCCACGGCACTAAGTTCACTTTGGGAGCTGTTAGTTCGGGAGCCCTTTTCCCAGTTGTCGTTTTAGGGTCTCGGTTATACGAGTCAGATTTAGGCTGGTCATTGCGTGCACCCTGTTTCGACATCTAAGTTTGGCGTGGATTAGAGTTGCGGTCATTCCATGATTTTGATTTAGCTTTGGATTGGCGTTGTTGATTACGAGGACCATTGTTGTATGCGGGCCAATATTGGTTGTTTGGATGAAAGGACTTCTTTTGATTGTCGGGTTTGTGTGTCAGTCGCACGCGTGTTGCACGTAGCTCCCTCTAATTCCATCTGCGATGGTTCGTTTGTGAAGATGCCGAGTCTTGTGCGTTAGAGGGAGGGTGTTTTTGTTTAGCAAAAGCTTTGGCGACCAGTTCACACAGTTGGGCACAAGACAGTGTGCGCGTGCACGCTGCCACGTCAAGCTGGTGGCTGGTATTCGGATGTAGGTTTTTGACAAACACCGTTTTGAAATTTTTGTCCTCTTCCATATTCGGTTCATTTAAATTTCCCGAAGCACGGTTTACGCAACCGGCAGTAATAAGCTTGTGGTGTCTCAAGTCTCCCTTGTTTAAGTGTGAGGGCTGCAGATAAGCGGGTTGCGGCCTCTGGATCATCAAATTCTTGAGACAGTGCCTGGCAGAGAGCCTGGTAATCAGTCAGTACGTGAGCCGGTTGTCGTTCAATTAAGCTACTTACATCTCGGCTAGACATAAATTTAATAAGGTACAATTTGTCGGTTAGTAGTAGCGGAAGGGAATTGTTTAAGGTGAAATTCGATGCAAGCGGCTGTGTTGTGTGACCCGTTTGGTTTAGGTTCAAACCTCGGAATGTTGTGCACAACTTTGTCTTTTAGAGTCATACCTGGAGTGGCGCTGGGTGGAGGGAGAGTTGGGGGTAAGTCAAAAAGGTGGCTGCGACAGGTGGGGCCGCCACCCGTGAGGAGGTCTCACGGCGGCCCCTGAAGGTGGGTTCCGGCCCAAAGGATGGAGATGTTTTGTCAGGCTCTGTGACACTTTTGGAGAGGGAGGGCACCCGGCTGTCTGTAGCAGTGGCCGGAGCAATGGGATGAGTCAGAGAGTCGGCGGACAGCTGTCGAGCAAATTGTAGCTCACAGCTGACATGGGACAGCTGTTGTTGGAGGCGGGACAGCTCCGGCTCCAGGACTGCCATCTCTGTCTTGAGCTCGTAGGACTGTTCCATCTCTTTGGAGCATTCTGCTTTTGAGTGTTTCGGTGCGTTCTGTGGATGTCACCGGATGCTTGACGCATCAGAAGAGTTGCTCGCTGATGTTCAGCCTGTAATTCAAGCATTTGGTCATTAGACGGTCGGTCGGCTAATTCTACCAATTTAGCACAAGCGTCTTGTAGCTGTTTTTGTTGAACTCCGGAAGTTAGTTCGCTAGAGATAGGAGCTTGGGTTGATTTATCATCCTCACAGTTTAATTCGCTGCCGTCTTTAGACATCAACTGTGCAGCCTCAGCTGCAGCAGTTAGGTCGGCTGTCCGAGCCTCCGCATCATCACATTGCATTTCAACATCAAGGAGGCGGGCTTCAGCCAAGTTTAAACGTGCGGTGGTTTCTATCAATTATGCAGTTAACTGGACTTGTTTATGCTGTTCAGTCCTCAGTGGAATAGAGAGGCATCTTGTTGCTGGTCTCGTTGCTAATAGCAGGCCTGTGCTAATTAGCAGGCCACGCTCACGCGTAAGGGGGAATCAAAAAAGATTTTTGAGTATGGCAACAACAGACTGCATCTACAAAAAAAGTACAGTCCCAAAAGTTGGTTCTTCCAATTTCCTTGGAAGAAGAAAAACAAGCTTATCAGCAAGAAAAAATGCAAACAGAGGCAAAGCAAACAGAGCGAGCATAAAAGCGTCTGCACTGTACGAGGAGACGACGAAGGAAGATATATTATATACACACATTGTGTACAACCCCAATTCCAATGAAGTTGGGACGTTGTGTTAAACATAAATAAAAACAGAATACAATGATTTGCAAATCCTGTTCAACCTCTTTAATTAAATATACTACAAAGACAAGATATTTACTGATAAACTTTGTTTTTAGCAAATAATCATTAACTTGGAATTTTATGGCTGCAACACGTTCCAAAAAAGCTGGGACAGGGTCATGTTTACCACTGTGTTACATCACCTTTTCTTTTAACAAGATTGAATAAACGTTTGGAAACTGAGGACACTAATTGCTGAATCAGAATCAGAATCATCTTTATTTGCCAAGTATGTCCAAAACACACAAGGAATTTGTCTCCGGTAGTTGGAGCCGCTCTAGTACAACAGACAGTCAATTTACAGAACACTTTGGAGACATAAAGACATTGACAAAAAACAATTGTGCAAAAAGATGCAGAGTCCTCTTGCACTTAGAGCAGTTCGAATGACTAAGCTTTGTAGGTGGAATTCTTTCCCATTCATGCTTGATGTACACCTTCAGCTGTTCAACAGTACGGGGTCTCCGTTATTGTATTTTACGCTTTATAATGCGCCACACATTTTCAATGGGAGGACAGGTCTGTACTGCATGCAGGCCAGTCTAGTTGTGCAGAATGTGGTTTGGCATTGTCTTGCTGAAATAAGCAGGGGCGTCCTTGTAAAAGACGTTGCTTGCATGGCAGCATATGTTTCTCCAAAACCTGTATGTACCTTTCAGCATTAATGGTGCCTTCACAGATGTGTAAGTTACCTATGCCATTGGCACTAACACAGCCTCATACCATCACAGCTGCTAGCTTTTGAACTTAGCATCCATAACAGTCCGGATGGTTCTTTTCCTCTTTGGCCCCGAGGACACGACGTCCACAATTTCCCCAAAAATTTTAAATGTGGACTCGTCGGACCACAGAATACTTTTCAACTTTGCATCAGTCCATCTTAGATGAGCTCGGGCCCAGAGAAGCCGGTGGCGTTTCTGGGTGTTGTTGATAAATGGCTTTTGCTTTGCATAGTAGAGTTTCAAGTTGCACTTACGGATGTAGCTGTATTTACTGTCATTGGTTTTCTGAAGTGTTCCTGAGCCCATGTGGTGATATCCTTGACGCATTGATGTCGGTTTTTGATGCAGTGCCGCCCGAGGGATTGAAGGTCACGGGCATTCAATGTTGGTTTTTGGCCTTGCCGCTTACATGCATTGATTTCTCCAGATTCTCTGAACCTTTTGATGATATTATGGACCGTAGATGATGAAATCCCTAAATTCCTTGCAATTGTACCCTGAACATGATTTGCAAATCATTGTATTCTGTTTTTATTTATGTTTAGCACAACGTCTCAACTTCATTGGAATTGTATGTATATCTATCTATCTATCTATCTATCTATCTATCTATCTATCTATCTATCTATCTATCTATCTATCTATCTATCTGTGTTAAAAACAGGTATGCCTGGTGGTTGAATTAAAACACATGGTTTAGGTTTAAAAGAGTTGTAGGCGGCGCGTGTGGGCACTTTTCTGTATGCAGTTCTCAGAGGGGAAAAAGAATTCTCACATTGCCAGTAGAAGTGCCAAATGTTAGGCCAAGTTCAACAGCAGTCAGCTCTCTTTCACACAATCAGCTGTTTCCAATAAGATACTTTGACAGGATGTGACCATACGCATGCAAATGAGCTGCAGTTTTTTCTTTTTTTTTTTAAATCTTCATGTCACTGGTAGTGATGTCAATAAATATATTTACACAGATGTAAAAAAAAAAATATATATATATATAAAGTTTGCTACGAAAAGTCTCCACTATAGGGGGTGGGACAGTAATTTATTTCAGGGAGCTTGCCCGTGATTGACCCCCATGATGTTGACGCTGCTACGCTCTCATTTTCACCTGATTTTCTTCCTAGTTTCATGGGATTTTATTATAATTTGACTGTGCAGATTGCATACGTGCTAAAATACTGCTATGAAGGAAGTTGTGTGCCTTTGTCTGGAAGTGTCGCACGTTGCTTTGTTGTTAGCTTTGTTTCTAGCATTAGCATGCTCTGTACACACTGGGCTCATCTCATTTCTATATTTGCAGCTTCCTAGGTCTGAGCGCCTCGCTTCTCTGTGTACGTGCTAGCTCCTCTAGTGGTGCCACGATACCGAAAATCTGACTTCGATACTATACCCCCATAAAATTCCTCGATCCTGGTACTGAAACAATACCACGCAAAAGGGTTAGGGTAGAATTAAACCTTTTTTTTTTGCTGTTCTGCTGTTAGGTCAAGCAGAATGGAGGATTTGTATCCCTTTTCTGCCAGTTTTACTGTGTCACAGTAGAGTTTTTAAGATGCCGTTGTGGTTTCTTAGTATTATAAGACCTCGTCTGATCACTGCTTAATTCACTTAATACCAACATACAGGCAAGAACTTAAATGCGCAAAGCCGACAGTGAAAAGGTGGACCAATGAAGCAAAAATAGAACTTTAAAGCTGTTTAGACTGCACAGATTGGAGTGTCTTTGAAAATTTAGCTGGCAGCCTGGATGAATATATGGACACTGTCAGATCCTATATTAGTTTCTGCGAAGATGTGTGTGTACCAACAAAGTCATTTCGCAGATTCAATAACAACAAGCCGTGGTTCACTGCCAAACTTAAGCAACTTCGCCAAGCTAAGGAAGGCGCATATCAGAGCAGGGACAGGGCCCTGTATAATCACACTAGAAACCAGCTGACAAAAGAAATTAACATTGCCAAGAGAAACTATGAAGCAAAGTATGAAAAACAGTTTACCGCGAACTACTCTAAATCAGTCTGGCATGCATTACATCACTAGCCAATTACAAGCAACGATCCCCCCCAAGCTGAGAACAATAGTAGACGAGCCGATGACTTGAACACTTTCTACTGCAGATTTGAAAAAACACTTTTACACCCCACACCCACCCAGCCGCACCACCGACCACAATCACACCTCTGACTTCTGCGTTAACCATCCACGAACAGGATGTGAGATGCATCTTCAAACAACAAAAGATTAACAAAGCGGTAGGCCCAGACCATGTGTCCCCATCCTACCTCAAAGTCTGCGCGGACCAGTTCGCTCCAGTCTTCACATAGATCTTCAATAGATCTCTGGAACTGTGCGAAGTACCATCCTATTTCAAACGCTCCACCATTATCCCAGTACCCAAGAAACCTACAATCTCGGGTCTAAATGACTACGGGCCTGTCGCCTTGACATCTGTGGTCATGAAGTCCTTAGAACGGCTCGTGCTGGACCACCTCAAGAGCGTCCCAGGGTTGTGTCCTCTTTCCGCTGCTCTTCTCTCTCTACACAAACCACTGCACCTAAACACACCCGGCTGTCAAACTCCTGAAGTTTGCAGATGACACCACTGTCATCGGCCTCATCAAAGACGGTGACGACTCTGCGTATTGACAGGAAGTGGAATGGCTGGAGCTGTGGTGCGGCCGACACAACCTAGAGCTGAACACACTCAAGACTGTGGACTTCAGGAAGCATCCCTCGCCACAGCTGCCCCTCACGCTGTCCAGCTGCCTTGTGTCAACCGTCGAGACTTTCAAGTTCCTGGGTACAGTTTCTCAGGACCTGAAGTGGGCGATCAACTCCATCCTCAAAAAGGCTCAGCAGAGGCTGTACTTCCTGCGGGTTCTGAGGAAGCACGGCCTGCCACAGGAGCTGTTGAGGCAGTTCTACACAGCGGTCATGGAATCAGTCCTCTGCTCTTCTATCACAGTCTTTGGTTCTGCTACAAAAAAAGGACAAACTCTGACTGCAACGGACAATCAAAACTGCTGAAACGATTGTCGGTACCCCCCTATCCACCTTTGAGGACTTGCACGCTGCCAGAACTAGGACAAGAATCAGAATCATCTTTATTTACCAAGTATGTCCAAAAAACACACAAGGAATTTGTCTCCGGTAGTTGGAGCCGCTGTAGTACGACAACTGACAGTCCATTGACAGAGAACACTTTTGAGACATAAAGACATTGAGAAAACAGTCACTGAGCAGTAAAGGGTTGCTAGTTATCTGGTAATGCCGGTACATTTAAATACTGAAAAACTTGTTGCATCATTCCCAAAAAGACTCATGTCTGTATTGGTATTGTATTATATATTGTATCACAAGGGTGCTTCTACTAAATACTGAGCAAAGGGTCTGAATACTTATGGCTGTGTGATATTGCAGTTTTTCTTTTTTAATAAATCTGCAAAAATTTCCACAATTCCGATTTTTTTCTGACAATATGGGGTCTGTGTGTACATTAATGTGGAAAAAATTAACTTCAATTATTTTAGCAATTGGCTGTAATATAAGAAAGAGTGAACATTTTAAGGGGGTCTGAATACTTTCCATACCCACTGTATATACACAGTGTGTGTATATATATAAGATGCTGATGCGACAGCATGTTTATTGCACAGGTGTGCCTTAGGCTGGCCACAATAAAAGGCCACTCTCAAATGTGCAGTTTTGCTTTATTGTGGAGGTCTGGGGGGGTCAGAAAACCAGTCAGTATCTGGTGGGACCACCATTTGCCTCTCGCATTGCAACACATCTCCTTCGCATAGAGTTGATCAGGTTGTTGATTGTGGAATGTTGGTCCAGTCCTCTTCAATGACTGTGTGAAGTTGCTGGATATTGGCAGGAACTGGAACACGCTGTCGTATACGCCGATCCAGAGCATCCCAAACATGGTCAATGGGTGACATGTCCGGGGAGTATGCTGGCCATGCAAGAACTGGGATGTTTTCAGCTTCCAGGAATTGTGTACAGATCCTTGCGACATGGGGTGCAAGATCCTTGCGACATGGGGTGCATTATCATGCTGCAACATGAAGTGATGGTCGTGAATGAATGGCACAACAATGGGCCTCAGGATGTCGTCACGGTATCTCTGTGATGCAATCAATAAAATGCACCTGTGTTCGTTGCCCATAACATACTCCTGCCCATACCATAACCCCACGGCCACCATTGGCCACTCGATCCACAACGGTGACATCAGCAAAGCGCTCACCCACACGACGCCACACACTGTCTGCCATCTGCCCTGAATAGTGAAAACGTGGATTCATCCATGAAGAGAACACCTCTCCAATGTGCCAGACGCCATCGAATGTGAGCATTCGCCCACTCAAGTCGGTTACGACGACGAACTGCAGTCAGGTCGAGACCCCGTTGAGGACGACGAGCATGCAGATGAGCTTCCCTCAGACGGTTTCTGACAGTTTGTGCAGAAATTCTTTGGTTATGCAAACCGATTGTTGCAGCAGCTGTCTGGGTGGCTGATCTTAGACGATCTTGGAGCTGAACATGCTGGATGTGGAGGTCCTGGGCTTGTGTGATTACACGTGGTCTGCGGTTGTGAGGCCAGTTGGATGTACTGCCAAATTGTCTGAAACGCCTTTGGAGACGGCTTATGATAGAGAAATGAACATTTAATTCATGGGCAACAGCTCTGGTGGACAGTCCTGCAGTCAGCATGCCAATTGCACGCCCCCTCAGAACTTGCGGCATTGTAGTGTGTGACAAAACTGCACATTTCAGTGGCCTTTTATTGTAGCCAGCCTAAGGCACACCTGTGCAATAATCATGCTGTCTGATCAGCATCTTGATATGCCACACCTGTGATGTGGGATGGATTATCTCGACAAAGGAGAAATGCTCACTAACACAGATTTAGACAGATTTGTGAACAATATTTGTAGGAAAGGGCCTTTTGTGTATGTTGAAAAAGTTTTAGATCTTGGAGTCCAGCTCACGAAATATTTTTGTTCAGTATATATAAAATCAATGAAACTAATAGAATGTCCATCCTCTGTTATTGCCGTGAACACAACTGAGTTTGTTTTGTCTGTGCGAATTTTCAGGCAAGAAGTGCTGAGATACCCGAGCTGCGGACTGAGACCCTCATGCGCTCATGCAGCAGCAGCACAGCAAGCATGAAGGTCAAGAATGTTAAAAAGTTAGTAGACACTCCCCTACAAAGACACAACAGCCTGCTATCTGCCTCTCTCCGTACCATATGCATCTCTTCTAAATGCTATTCGTCTCTTTTCTCCTGCTTGAGTTTTTCCTATTGTGGATTCTATTTCTACCTGGAACCTCGTATTACTTTCGCTGTATGTAATAAACTCCCTACGTGTTTTACTCTGTGTTACTGTGAAGTAGTGACTGACCACACTCTGTTTGTGTTTTACATTTAGACTTTGCTTTACCAAGGGCCACTTTCCCAAACTGGCAGAATGTGCTCATTTCCACTATGAAAACGTGGACTTTGGCACAATACAGGTAATCCATGTTTTCGATCATTTTTCTTATTACCGTATCAATGTTATAGTATGATAACATATGATGTGCTTTATATTATCTACTTCAGAGACATTTTTCTTTGACATCGGCAATGTTTGCATTTACATACAGCATTGCACACACGTAATTACTTTCCACCCATTTCATATGATCAGGGTCATAGTTGGACAGGTACAAGCATCCTACTGCAAAATGTTGAGCTTGTTCCACTTCCTAAATGATGACAAATTCAATCGTCTCTTAATAGGTGACTCTCACAGCTCTCTATTTGTCAAAACTATCCATCCATCCATTTTTCATATCGCTTATCCTCACTAGGGTCGCAGGTGTGCTGAAGCCTATCCCAGCTAACTTTGGGCAAGAGGCAGGTGCACCCTGAACCGGTCGCCAGCCAATCGCAGGGCACATATAAAAAAAACAATCATTCACACTTACATTCAATCAACCTATCATGCATGTTTTGGGGATGAGGGAGGAAACAGGACTACACAGAGAAATCCCACATGGGCACGGGGAGAACATGCAAACTCCACACACGTGAGGCCGCATTTGAACTCGGTCCTCAGAACTGTGAGGCAGATGTGCAACCAGTCGTCCACCGTGCCACCCTTTGTCAAAACTATCCATCCATCCATTTTCTGAGCCGCTTCTCCTCACTAGGGTCGCGGGCGTGCTGGAGCCTATCCCAGCTGTCATCGGGAAGGAGGCGGGGTACACCCTGAACTGGTTGCCAGCCAATCGCAGGGCACATACAAACAAACAACCATTCACACCTATGGGCAATTTAGAGTCTCCAATTAATGCATGTTTTTGGGATGTGGGAGGAAACCGGAGTGCCCGGAGAAAACCCACGCAGGCACGGGGAGAACATGCAAACTCCACACAGGCGGGGCCGGGGATTGAACCCGGGTCCTCAGAACTGTGAGGCTGACACTCTAACCAGTCGGCCGCCTTGTCAAAACTAAATGTTCAAAATTAATCTGCATGGTAGGCCACTCTGTATTAATTTTCTCAAAAAAATTTTTGGGAAATGTGCGCAGAGACATTTGAAACTCTATGACATAACGTCTCATTTTTAATGAACATAACATGGGCATTGCACAATTAAAAAAATAAAATAAATCTGACTTTGTTCACATTGAACATACTAAGCATTGCAAGGATCTATTAACATATTTACTGTTATTATGGTCACAATTGTAAAAATAAACCATAGTGCTAAGTGGAAACAGATTTGTATTTTTTTTTTTTAGATTGAAGACTGAATATCCACATATATACTTTGTCAGACATTTTCAGATTTATGTGCAAGGTGTATAGTTTTGCTCACGTTCAAAAAATATTTATAATGATTTAGTGCAGGGGTGTCAAACTCATTTTTGTCACGGGCCACATCATAGTTATGGTTTCCCTCAGCGGGCCATTATGACTCTCACCCCATATAAATGTATGATCACCTCATATTATTTTATAAAACAACAAAGTAATGGATAATTTTCAAATCAGAAACCAGTAACATATTGTTTGTTCAACTATTCCATTTATTTTAAAAGGGGTATTGATAAAAACATTTTTTTTTTTTTTACAATATATTAACATTAATAACATTAGGCAATTTGCAATTTTGGTATTTTAACAAGAAACATGAAGTCGAAAAGAGGAGAATCTTATCACCACTGTAAAGTGCTGAGAACACCAGTTCTTATTACCTTTGATAGCTTGAAAACTTAAAAGCTCCTGTTTTATTTATAGAAGTTTGTATAGCCCTTTTTCCCTTTCGGTCAAGGAACTCGTACACAAAAAGACTCAGAGGTCGCAACACCAGGTCAGGCACCAGAGGTTGTTGTGAGATTCATCGTAAACGGACTACGTTAAGACAAAACACAATATCTTTAAAAGGCAGCTCAATATAGAACAGCCTCCCTCTCCCAATAAGGGGAAGCTCCATTATCAACACCTTTTAAAGGTAAACTTAAAAAAAAAACCTCCTCACGAAACAAACGTGAACATCGTTTGTGTATTTTTTGTTACTTTTCTACAACCCCAATTCCCCCTAATTGTTGAAGCTTTGTAGGTGGAATTATTTCCCATTCTTGCTTGATGTACAGCTTCAGCTGTTCAACAGTCCGGGGACGCCGTTGTCGTATTTTACGCTTCATAATGCACCACACATTTTCAATGGGAAACCGGTCTGGACTGCAGGCAGACCAGTCTAGTACCCGCACTCTCTTACTACGAAGCCACACTGTTGTAACACGTGCAGAATGTGGTTTGGCATTGTCTTTCAGAAATAAGCAGGGGCGTCCATGAAAAAGACGTTGCTTGGATGGCAGCATATGTTTCTCCAAAACCTGTATGTACCTCTCAGGATTAATGGTGCCTTCACAGATGTGTAAGTTACCCATGCCATTGGCACTAACACAGCCCCATACCATCACAGATGCTGGCTTTTGAACTTTGCGTCCATAACAGGCCGGATGGTTCTTTTCCTCTTTGGCCTGGAGGACACGACGCCCAGAATTTCCCAAAACAACTTGAAATGTGGACTCGTCGGACCACAGAACACTTTTCCACTTTACATCAGTCCATCTTAGATGAGCTGGGGCCAGAGAAGTCGACGGTGTTTCTGGGTGTTGTTGATAAATGGCTTTTGCTTTCCATAGTAGAGTTTTAAGTTGCACTTACGGATGTAGCGCCAAACGTTCTTTACTGACATTGGTTTTCTGAAGTGTTCCTGAGCCCATGTTGTGATATCCTTAACACATTGATGTCGGTTTTTGATGCAGTGCCGCCTGAGGGATCGAAGGTCACGGGCATTCAATGTTGGTTTTCAGCCTTGCTGCTTACATGCAGTGATTTCTCCAGATTCTCTGAACCTTTTGATGATATTATGGACCGTATTGATGAAATCCCAAACATCCTTGCAATTGTACGTTGAAGAACATTGTCCTTAAACTGTTCGACTATTATCTCACGCACTCTTTGCTTGTGAATGACTGAGCAATTCAGGGAAGCTCCTTTTCTACCCAATCATGGCACCCACCTGTTCCCAATTAGCCTGTTCACCTGTGGGATGTTCCAAACAGGTGTTTGATGAGCATTCCTCATCTTTCTCAGTCTTCTTTGCCACCTGTCCCACCTTTTTTGGAACGTGTTGCAGCCATAAAATTCTAAGTTAATGATTATTTGCTAAAAACAATAAAGTTTATCAGTTTGAACATTAAATATCTTGTCTTTGTAGTGTAATCAATTAAATATAGGTTGAACATGATTTGCAAATCATTGTATTCTGTTTTTATTTATGTTTAACACAACGTCTCAACTTCATTGGAATTGGGGTTGTACTTAACTGGTATTGTACTCTCTTTTAGCTACTTTTGTATTTTATGTGCAATTGCCAACATGTCATGTTTTTATGTTTTGAGGACTGTGGATGGTAATTAGCCCTGTGCTGGCACTTTTACAGTGTAATCATGTCCTTTGTTAATTTGTTTTATGAAGGTGCATTCTCCCGTCCAAATGAACTTGAACTAAAAACGAACAAAAAGATGCACATGACTAGATTTTGTGGGCCGCATAATACAGTGCAGCAGGCTGGATTTGGCCCCCAGGCCTTGAGTTTGACACCTGTGATTTAGTGCATCTATCTGACTGGTTCGACACACTGACTTGACAGATGCTGAACTCTCACATATTGACCAATTATTTTGTCACAACTTCTTGAAAACAAGAGCGCTGGATGCCCATCCTTCAGTATTGTCACCTCTTCTCGTATGAAGCCAGTAGAGGTCAGCAGTCAGCCAACTTCATGTCCTGTAATTTCTGTCTGAATGGAAGAAGCTTGAGTTAATTTTGCCTGTAGCATAATTGTTGTTATAATTTGGGTTGCTTTGATTATGTTAATGATTGGCAGCGCTCTTATGCGCCGGGTTGTCTGTAGTGTCCTAGGTTGCTAATAAGCTCAATTGTGTCACCCATAGTGCTTCTCATACTGCTTTCAAGTTGTGCTGCCTTTTTGTTTGCTGCACTGTGGTTCTGGTATTCACCAGTCCCCTGGACACTTGGATTCAGTGAACAGCACCCCAAGCAAAACAATATTGTTTCTTTTGTCTTATTTTATCTTTATTTTTTTCCTTGTATAATGCGTTAGTCTCTTGGTGTCTTGCAGTTATTTGGCCTTTAGAATTTTAAACGTTCTTTCTTTTTTTTTTGTTACTATTTAACAGACATATCAGCTAACCAGAAAGGAGGTGCAATGTCGTTGAATTTGAACTGTTCATTTCCTTAACAAAATATTCACTGACTGTAGTCTGTGCATGGCAATTCTTCCTATTATTAAACTGGTATTTCAGTTTTTTTTACTTGATGGGGATTGTTAGATTTCAACTATTTAGGTCTGAGAAATCTGCTCCAACTTTAATAGTGTGAACCATTTACAGTGCACTGAACAGCAAATTAGTAGCAAATTATTTACCCCTCAAAATAATGGAATTCAGTCTTTCACATTTACAGGGTGGTGCACTTGCTAGCTGTTCAATACAGTTGTTGACGAGATTTCAAAAGAGTGCATATTATTTCTGTAAACTGCATTCAAACATACGATTTTAGCTGCGCATGATGCCTATAGGTAAAATGATGGATGGATAACCCATCTTGAAAAATAAAAATTCCGAGGTGATAGTTCTTGGTGATTTGGGAAAAGTAAGATGATGATTCTTTTTCTTCTTCAGTTGCTTTTGTCCTCCCACTGTGAATGACTCAGTTTGTGACACTTTGTGTATTCGTAGCTCGGCATGTTTTAAAGGCTATGAAATGTATTCTAAAATTTCTGCTTCATAGGTGACACATTTATGTAGAGTTGCTTTAAAATATGACAATTTAAAGAATGTTCTTTGCATAGTTCATTTTAATGGTTACAAAATGTTTCTGTATATTCTGTCCTTCAACTTATTGTTGACTTATTAATATTGTAGTGACGAGCCAGGACAGAGGCACCGGTCCATTTTCCAAATCTCACGTTGATTTCCTATGGTAATGAGCATTCTATAGTTATCTTATTTACCATCACTGATACCCTCCTTTGAAGGCATCACAAAAGAAACAGAACGCTGAAGAAAACACAAAACACTTGTGGAATTAGTTCTTTAGATGCTCACTAAGCTGATGAAGTCTCACAAGGTTGTAACTAAAAATGAATTCAGAGCGGTGTCTGTATTCTTCCATTCTCTTTGTTATCAAGATAACCTTGAGGATAAATTGATAAAAGAACGTTGAGGCCACCGAAATGAACTGTCTCTGTAATAAACTTGAAAGACTGAATGATTCATGCCTCGTGCTTTTGGAAGAAGTTTCAGCCTCCGAATACATGCAGACTATGTTTACACATCCATCCATCTATTTTCCATACCCCTTATCCTCATTAGGGTTTCGGGCGTGCTGGAGCCTATCCCAGCTAACTCAGGGCGAGAGGCGCGGGATACACCCTGAACTGGTCGCCAGCCAATCGCAGAAACAAACAAACAAACAAACAGGAGTAATTGAGACTGACACCTCAGTCAGTCGCCCTTCACACAAAAGACCATGCAAGACGCACAGAAATGAATTCCCCTCGGATCCAATCCATCATCTGTGCAGTGATGCGTTGAGGCTAGTGCACACCCAGCCTTGAAAATTACAAACACGAGTCTAACCCAAAGGTCAAAAAGAATCTAATTGGTTGTTGAGTCTGTTCGTCTAGACAACGCACATGCAGGACTATATTGCCTGCAAAGAAAATGATGTTAATCCTCTGTCACATGTTCTCACAGAAGAGATCTGTAGATTTCTTGCTGAGGATGATGTAACTGTTTAGAACCGCACTGCCCCGGTTTGAGGAAGCAAAAGAGCAGTTGGAGTGCACTCATTCTCATCCCCCTTTCCTCTCTGTACATGTGCCCCACACATTCACTCACTTCGCTCTTCCCCTTTATTCTGTGTGCTTTTGATTTTTCTCATGCAACGTGAAGATAATATTCTGGAAGGGTCAAGTGAAAATTGTCCCTTTCAAGATATTGATGAGTCTTGACTTAACCTTAATCATCGTCAGCGTCTATGCGCATCCGTGTCTTTTTTAAAGACAGCATTTCGGTAAACAGGTAGGTATTATTAGTAACTAGCGCTTACCTGTTGAAAAACTAATAATTTATAGTGCCTTTTATGTAGGTTACCATTAGTAATATTCTTCCTGATTACTTTATCTTCATTTGCACAGTACAGAAGTGGCAGAACCGGGGGCCACTGGGTACCATAACCTAGCGACAAAAGGATATTTTTGGTGAAGTGAGACCATTTATCTCATTGACTTATTTGACAATTATTGTATACATAAAGCCATTCTTTCTCAACCTTTTTTAGGCCACCTATTTTCTCACAGCACACAAGTCTGCCTCGGCAGCCTGGTTCGGAATCACTGAGCTAAAGAAAAATAATGTTGGGAAGGTGAAGAATGGAAGGAATTAGTATTGTACACTTATGACATTCAATACCCACTAAAGGCACTCTATCATGTAATGTTATTCGGTATAACACTGCACACTCTGTCTGAGAAGCACCCGACACTAAACAACTTGTCTCATAATGGGATTTGTTTTGTGAAGCTTATCCAAATCATGATCTAATTTGTATTGCATTTTAAGTTGCTGAACATGAAATGCCCAAATCCTATTGGATGCAACTGTCCCTTAGCATATCACTTTTATTGCTTTACCATTGATTTTATTTTAGAAGTGGTCCCTTCACACCTACTCCATCAGCACTGTAGTACTGTACTGCAACACGTACAGTTGATATAAAAAGTTAACTCACCCCTGTTCAAATGCCAGGTTTTTGTGATCTAAAAAAAAAAAAAGGAGACCAAAATAAAAAATTTCAAAACCTTTTTCCACCATATATAACCTGTACAACTCAACTGGAGTCCGTGAATCAGTCCGTGGATGCCTTCCAAAAACACTTCATTCTCCATCTTTAAGGAGATGTGGTTGGACAAGTGTGCCCCCTCTTAGAGTTTGGGATGTGACTGTGTTCAGCATTAACCAATCACATTCAAACGCATTAAAGTGCAACCAAACAGGAGAAAAACATCTTGTAAATTTGACACATCACAGAATAACAGAGAGTCAACCAGACTGACAATGAATGAATAATTTAAAAATTGCAAAGTATGTGAAATCAGGCTTCAAAAGGGTCAAGAATTGAGACATTCTTTCAGCTTGCAGATCCTGTGGGCGTGTCGCTGAGAGCTCTGGAAATCTCGCCTCTCCTATCAACCAAATACACGTACCACCTTCCTTCTCTAACGGCTCCTTTCCAGTAACTTGGATATCACACATTTTCACGGGCTGCAGAGAAGCAGGCTCTGAACCCGACAACCATAAACCGCGCTGCCAGGAGAATTTTCACTCCTTTGAAATTCAGCAGACAACTCGCTTCTGTGGCCACAGAATGGTGCTCTATAAGCAGCCAAAGCCGCGTGACGTTCTCCAAAGCCGCGTGACGTTCTCCGGTCCTCCTGGATGATTTTTGAAGGAAGCTGTGAGGCTAACGGCACTAACGCTTTTGTGCTGGACCACCAGTGGCTTCTTTAACCGCTGGCCATGGATCTCGTCCGTTTTCCGCTGACTCGCAACACAATGTGCATGGGTGCCAGAGGGCAAGATATATGTCCCATATGCAAAGCAAAGCAAATTTATTTATATAGCGCATTTCATACACAAGGTAACTTAATATAACACAAAACACTTTACACTCCAGGGAAGATTTATTGTTTTTCCAAGTTGTGGGGATAGTTTCATGGCCAATTGCACACTATACTGGTAGAACTGGGTGAAGTTATTTATGAACAAAGAAGTGCAATTCCACTGAATGGCCACTGCATGGAATAAGGGCGCTTGGTTTTTATATAGTGCGGTATACACTAAAACACCTCAGTCATCATCATTGCTGTTATTCACTCTTCTTCATGCATGACTCAAGGGGAGTCCGCTGATTTGACATTGGAGGTCTAGGATTTTATTGTAGTTTAAGCACACTGAAGTGACAACTAATTGAATGTGAAAAGGTGTATCTCACAAAAGTGGAACAATTTGTGTCTTAATGTCCCTCTGTGGTTGCCTTTCCTGAGAAATATCTGAGGTCAGGTCACATTTGTTTTTTGATTCACTGTATCACTTCAACCCATCTCTGGCATAGCCGAACATTGTAGAGTTGAACTAAGTGGGTCAACATTGGATTATCATTTTGATATTCATAAGCAGATTTGTGCTCAGGAATAAATTGATTCTCCTGCAGGCACTCAAATCAATGTCACATTAACAAAATGGCGCCTACCTGTGTGGATGCCTCAGTTACGGGCTCTCTCGTATTGTTTTTGTGTTTTTCGTTCGTCGTTGGAGACATTACACGACTCACTTACACAAGGGGAGACTTGCTAACCACCAAGGAGGCTACTCCGGACTTTCTTTCACCAACTTTCGCAAATCTGCTCAGTTTTTTCTCCGAGTTACTCACCGGAGCAGCGACCACGGTCTTTGGGGCTTGGAGACGGCCACAGATTGAAGCGAGCCGGCATCCAAGTTAAGCTCCGCAAGAGAGGATACAGATTGGCATACACGGACACTGTCACATCCTATATTAGTTTCTGTGAAGATGTGTCTGTACCAACAAAGTAATTTCCCTCATTCAATAACAACAAGCCGTGGTTCACTGCCAAACTTAAGCAACTTCGCCAAGCTAAGGAAGGCGCATATATGTGCGGGGACAGGGCCCCGTATAATCGCACTAGAAACCAGATGACTAAAGAAATTAACATTGCAAAGAGAAACTATGCTGCGAATTTTGAAAAACAGTTTAGCGCTAACGACTCTAAAACAGTCTGGCATGCATTCCAATCGCTGACCAATTACAAGCAACGATCATCCCAAGCTGAGAAGAATAGTACACTAGCCAACGACTTGAATACCTGCTACTGGAGATTTGAAAAGAACACTTCCACACCCCACACCCACCCAACCGCACCAACGACCACAATCGCACTTCTGACTTCTGCGTTAACCATCCACAAACAGGATGTGAGACGCATCTTCAACCAACAAAAGATTAACAAAGCGGAAGGCCCAGACCATGTGTCCCCATCCTGCCTCAAAGTCTGCGCGGACCAGCTCGCTCCAGTCTTCACATAGATCTTCAATAGATCTCTGGAACTGTGCGAAGTACCATCCTGTTTCAAGCGCTCCACCATCATCCCATTCCCCAAGAAACCTACAATCTCGGGTCTAAATGACTACAGGCATGCCGCCTTGACATCTGTGGTCATGAAGTCCTTTGAACGCCTCGTGCTGGACCACCTCAAGAGCGTCCCAGGGTTGTGTCCACCTCATCCACACGCAGCATTATCACTGGGGCACCCCAAGGTTGTTTTCTCTCTCCACTGCTCTTCTCTCTCTACACGAATGGCTGCACCTCAACTCACCCGGCTGTCAAACACCTGAAGTTTGCAGATGACACCACTGTCATTGGCCTCATCAAGGACGGTGACGAGTCTGCATATCGACAGGAAGTGGAGCGGCTGGAGCTGTAGTGCGGCCAACACAACCTGGAGCTGAACACGCTCAAGACTGTAGAGATTATCATGGACTTCAGGAGACATCCTTTACGATAGTCACCCCTCACTATGTCCAGCTGCCTTGTGTCAAACGTTGAGACCTTCAAGTTCCTGGGAATTACAGTCTCTCAGGACCTGAAGTGGGCGATTAACATCAACTCCGTCCTCAAAAAGGCCCAGCAGAGGATGTACTTCCTGCGGCTTCTGAGGAAGCACGGCCTGCCACAGGAGCTGCTGAGGCAGTCTACTCAGTGGTCATCAAATCTGTCCTGTGTTCTTCCATCACAACGGACAATGAAAACTGCTGAAAAGATTGTCGGTACCCCCCTAGCCACCCTTGAGGACTTGCACGCTGACAGAACTAAGACAAGTGCATGCAAAATCCTCTTGAACCCCCCACATCCCGGTCAGTGGCTCTTCCAGCTCCTTCCCTCAGGTAGGCGCTACCGATCAATGCAAACTAGAACGAAAAGACATTCCAACAGCTTCTTCCCTCTTGCAATCAACTTCTTAAACAGCTAACCTACAATTCCATTGGAACATGCTGCCAAGTTTTTTTGAGTTTGTTAATTATACCAATTATACATTACTCGTGCACTCACTGTAGTAGTCTCGCCATGTTGCACTATTTGCATATCTGTTGTTGACCAATACTGGCCACTTATGCCAGAGTAGCATCTGCCCCACTTTCACACTGACTGAGGAGTATCTGTAACATTTGCACAATCAACATTGTCCCAGATTATCGCGCTACTAGTTCAATTTAAACTGTATACACTCCTTGAAGTCTCGGCGCTCTTTGCACAATGATCATTGCAGCGGACTATTGCTATATTAGTCATTCAAATTGCTCTAAGTGCTTGAGGACTCTGCATCTTTTTGCACAATTGTCCAAAAAAATAAATAAAAAATGTACCGGCATTACCAGATTAATAGCAACCTTTTATTGCTCAGTGACTGTTTTTCTCAATGTCTTTGTCTCAAAACTATTCTCTGTCAATTGACTGTCTGTTGTCGTACTAGAGCAGCTCCAATTACCGGAGACAAATTCCTTGTGTTTTTTGGACATACTTGGCAAATAAAGATGATTCTGATTCTGATTTTTCAGGAACACTGGAGCAATTTTCTCAGCATTTTTTAAAAACTTGTTTTTAAGTTCTCCCTCTTATTGTGAAAAGGACAAGCACACTTTTGACAACACACACCACAGCGAGCGTGTGACCATTGCAGGTTCCAGGCGGCTGCCTAGTGACCTCTCCTGGCTCACATGTCGTCCTCGGTGGGCGTGGCCATTTTCATATATTTCCGCCCAGTTCTCCACCATTATGTCTTTGTAATTAGCTTCATATGTTGATGGCACAAGAATCTACAGTATTTTCCTTTTAGGTATTTGTCTGCAACATGAGAGCATGGTTGGAACACTTTTTGATTTGTCCGTTGTGACGATGATAGACTACTCTTTTATTTTATTTAAAAAAAAATTCGGAATGGCTTTTTAACTAGTGAAGTAGCTCACAGCTAGATGAGAGTCTGCTTTTTACATCAATGTAAGGAATTATCAAATTTGAATCGAAGCCCTCAGTAGATATTTAGTTTCAGACTTGCACGGTCTGCAGTGTTCCTCAGCGCTGTGCAAGAGGACTTTCAAGAGGGAGGACTGTGCATGTGGAAGGTAAGAAACTAGCTTTTCCGCAAGTTTACCCATCCTCTGCACTTTTTTTCTTTTTCACCCCCATTTACCTCCTGCCCCCTTTCTCCTTGCATTTCCTTGTTCTCTCTCTGGCTCGCTCCCTCCATCCTCGCTCTTTGTCAGGGGAATGTACCAACCAGGGAGGGAAAGATGAGGACAGAAGGGGGAGGGGTGAACTAGCATGTCAGACAGGGGTGAGGAGGAAGAAGGGAGCGAATCGCATTTGGGAGCAAGAACGCACATGGTAGTAGAGTCTGCAGGAAAAACAGCCCATTCCTGTTGCTGATTTAATGTAGTGTCCACATAGTCTTAATGGTCGCCAGACTTCACAGAAAGAAATCCCAATAGCAAATGAAACAAGAAGGATCAGGATTGGGCATCACAATGGCAGGATGGCTGCAAGGGCCAAATGGAGGAGATAAAAGCTGTCCAGTTCAAGAATCGACCATTTCAACATCACCTCTCCGCCTCTAAAAGCTGCAAGTAGTACTACTACACACCTTCTCCAAATGCATCACCGAGCGAGCTCACACTGTCTGTGGAACAGTCAGAAGAGCTAGTATTTACCATCCTGCCCAGTGGAATTGTGCTGCGGATTGGTGAAACTAGACTCTGTTCGACGGGATGAGAGAAAGAGACTGGAGACAGGTGTTGGGCATTAAAGGAGGGGGAAAGTGTTGGTGTGAATCTCCACTGCATGAAGGGGAAGAAAAGTGTGGAAGCTAAGACATCAAAGGAGTGAAATCCAGACTTGACATTACTGTGAGTACTCAAGTGTTGCGTGTGTTCATTTCCTGAACTTTTTATTATCACCGCTCTGTAGTGTGCGTTTGACATAGCAACTTCAATCTTGTCGTAAGGTAATTACAGTTAAAAACATTGCTTTGGCTCTTTCGACTTAAGCTTTTTCATTGGATTCCGTTTCCCCTGTGTCCCTTGTCAAAACAGTTCACCATAATATTTCAAACCTGACCACATTGTGATTTCCTAGTTGTTCTTTATTGATTGATTGTTTTTGCGTAAGATGGAGTCACTTAAACGTTATATCTTGTCTTCTAGGGCAAAAGAGTTGATAACTAATAACTACAAACTGTAATATTTTGTTACATTGGTCCAAAGATGCATGTCAACCTTTTTATAAAGTTTGCCATCCTTTCCAGAATACCTTTTAGTCTGAGTGGTTTGTGATCTCCTTGTGATTGTAATGTGGACCAACTACTGGCTAAACACAGAAGCACTTTCTAGGTTATAATGTTATTTCCATTGGAGATCAAATTGCTGTTTTGAGCAGTCATGTGTTTATGGTTTCCTGCATCACTGGAAATGTCTGTGTATCTTTAGAATAACTTTTAATAGTCTGTGCTGTTAGGTTGCAGCTGTGAGTCAACCTGCTGGCGTTTTCCTTTCTAGCCTCTTTTAGTGCAAGTCATATTATAATTACTGAATTATTCTCAGGTTCTGCTGTGGTCTTTTATTGCCTCTCTTGCCTTTGTTTTAACATGACTCATATATATGTTGTACATCTGGGAATCTTTCTGTAGCAACTTTGCTGGATTGTGTACACTTTATTCTTAAATCTGGTTAGTTTGCTCGACCCTTACTGCACTTACACTAAGTGAATAACAGAAGTATTAACATACAGAATTTGTTAATCATCAATTGGTTTATGAATCACTTTACTCTAGCAAATTAGCTGCACATTAATTATCAATAAATGTTCAGTCACCAGTTTAAGAAAAGATTTTCCCAACTTCATGCTTCCATACAACAGTTTGAGGAAGAGTTTTTTTTTTTCTATCATGACTGTACCTCAGTATTCAAAGTAAGGTCGATAAAGATATGGTTGAATGAGTTTGGTTTGGAGGCACTTGAAAGCCCTGGCATCAACCTCATTAAACACTTGACACGAACTTGAATAGAGATTGTGAGCCCAGCCATCTTGTCCAACACAAGAATGGAGATTGTTGTAGCTGCAAAGATGCACCAGTGAGTGCATAACAACATCTAAGGAAGATATGATGAATCGTAATTGACATTAGATGGCTGAGGTAACTGAGGCCAACGGTCAAATCAGTGCGACCATCAAAATGTTCTTTTTGTTTCCGTTTTCCATTGCGATCGCTTATTAAAGACACCATCCAAAATATTTTTGTTTTCGAATCATGTGTAATGTACACTGACAGCTAACCCAGCAGTAGCAGAAGAGTTTACTAAACTCGCTGATTCACCGATACTCTGGGATCAGATCTGCTTCTTCAAATAATTTATCAAACCAGTGTCTTTAACCCACTCAAAGTTCTTGCAGCAGCCTATGTGGCCTTACACAAAGCAAAAAAAAAAAAAAACCCACTGAAAATAAACATTGGCAGTTTGTTTGAGTTCTTAGCACCTATCAGTAATGCAGCACAGTTGGTAGTGGAACTAATTGTTCCCATCTTGTTCCCTGACTGCCACATCTCATACAGTAGGTGCACCTTCCTGAGCAGCACTGCTTAAGCAGAGATTCTCTCATAAGGTACTGTATATTTGCAGCACATAGGAGCATTATGTTGATTGCTGCACAGATGTAAGACACATGGTCTTGCATCTGTGCAGCAATCAACATAACGTTTGATTATTTTATTTTTTTCTAGTCCTGAGGATTAGATTTTATGAAACCTAAAATTCATTTTAAATTTTTACATTTAAAAATGTTTTTTTGTTTTCCTCTGCCTTACCTTACCTGGATGAATAAAGGTTAAATAAGAAAGTAATAAAATCAAAACCTCTGGCTTTGTATGTTACTGAAGCACACTACAGAGTAGGAGGGAAACAAAAGCACTGTTGCTGTAGGTTACAATCGAGAGAGGATTTAAATGCAGTGGATATAAAAAGCCAAATGTCAGGTTTTTGTGATATACACTGCTGTGAAGTATTGGCCCCGCTTCTTACATTGTTATATTTTTGCATAGTTTCCCCACTTTAAGATCATCGAACAAATGTCGGACAAAAGATCTGAAAAAGCTGCAACAAAATGACACGATCCAAACACATTGAAGAACAGTCAAGAAATAAATGAATTGACATCAGTCTTGAAAGGGTTACAAAGCCATTTCTAAAGCTTTAGGATTCCAGTGACCCATAGGGATGCCATTAACCTCATGAAGAAATTATGGAACAGTGGTGAACCTTCCCAGGAGTGGCCGGCTACAGATTACCCAAAGAGAAGAGCAATGACTCATCCAGGAGGCCACAAAGGAACTCATGACAACTTCTAAAGAACTCAGTGTTCATGACACAACAATAAGTAAGCGACTGGCCAAAAATGGCATCCATGGCGGAGTTCCAAGGCAAAAACCAATGCTGACCAAAAAGAACATAAAAGCCTCTTACTTTTGGAAAAAAAAAAAAAATCTGAATATTATATGGACTGATTGAGCTTTTTGGAAGGTGTATGTCTCGTTACATCTGGTGTAAATGTAGCACAGCATTTCAGAAATAGAACATCATACCACCAGTCAAACATGCTGGTGGTAGTGTGATGGTCTTGGACTGTTTTTCTTCTTCAGGACCTGGACAACTTGACAACAGCCGTGATTGATGGAACCATAAATTCTGGTCTTTAAAAGAAAATCCTGAAGGAGAATGTTCAGCCATCAGTTTGTGACCTCAAGCTGAAGCGCACTTTGGTTCTGCAGCAGGGTAACGATCCAAAACACACCCGGAAGTCATCTTCTGAATGGCTTAAAAAAAAGGGAAGGTTTTTGAGTGACGTAGTCAAAGTCCAAACTTGAATCCGATTGAAATGCAATGGCATGACCTTAAAAACGCCATTCATGCTCGAAAACCCTCCATTTTTGCTGAATTCAAACAATTCTGCAAGGTAGAGTGGGCCAAACCATCTACACAGAGAAGTGAAAATTTGCCAGTTATAGAAAATGCTTGATTACAGTTGTTGCTGCTGAGGATGGGCCCAACAAGTTATTAGGTTTAGAGCCTATTAATGTTTCACACAGGGCCAGGTAACTTTGAATAGTTTTTTTCCCCTAATAAATGAAATCACCATTTAAAAACAGCATTTTTTTAAAATTATATTATATTTGTCTGATATTTACATTTGTTTGATGATGTGGGGAAACTATGCAAAAATATAAGAATTTGAGAAGGAGGCCAATAAATGAGAAAAAAAAGAGCTCAAAATAAATCATTTCAAAACGTTTTTTTCCACCATTTCTGTGACCTGAACTGTTAAAAGAACACCATACCTACTGTATCAATCATTCAAATATTATTTATGTAGCACTTTTCATACATAAAAAATGCAACCAAAAGTGCTTCACAGAGATAAAAAGAGACAATTAAATAGCAGGAAATATACAAAAACGCACCCCTCCCATCCCCATATATACAGTGGGGCAAACAACTATTTAGTCAGCCACCAATTGTGCAAGTTCGCCACTTAAAAAGATGAGAGAGGCCTGTAATTTTCATCGTATGTATACCTCACCGATGAGAGACAAAATGAGGGGGGGAAAAAATCAGAAAATGTATTATTTTAATCCATTATCCAGATGTATGAATCTGTGCGTACGCGTGAATCCAATCACATTTCCTTCGTACATCCCAACCAGCGTGGAAATGAGCGCACACGTTGGAGTTGCCGACCCCTCCCTGTCCACGCCCACATTTAAATATGCAACTCATATTTAAATGTACCCTGCGCCTGAGATCCCCGATCTCTGCATGATCAGGAAAAAAAGGAAAATGAGCAAGGTAATGAAGAAAACAAAATTTTCCGAATGTGAAGTTGCTCAATGAAGTGGAGGTGTGCAAGAAAATCCTCTTTGGCGCGCTGTCCTCCGGCGTAAACAACAAGCGAAAGAAGAGTGAATGGGACAGCGTGTGTGCAGCTGTCAATGCTGTGGAGTCAGAGCAGCGCACACACACTGAACGAAAAAAGAAGTGGTCAAACGTTAAGGTGGATGTGAAGCGGAGGACAGGTGCCCACCGCCAAAGTGTAACTACCATGTATTTTTATAACTCACAACAAATGTGTTCATACAGTAACCTACACTCAGCCCTATGAGAGAGAGGTTCATGCGTAAATGTTGCATGTATGGTATTTGTAATAAATCTTTTGAATTCAAATAGAAGCACATCAGCATAGCAAAGACTATATTAAAAACTGTGACTCAATTTATTATTTTAATACACAGGAGAGGACACGCGGTCTCAGCCACGTGCTACATGTTCGGGGGATTCGTCCACCGTCCCCGGTGTCTTAGTTTCAGACGCACGGAGGATTCCTCCAGCGTCCCTCACTGGAAAAAGTCCTTTGAATTTCCCGCATTTGAACATGTACATCGGTTGCACATGAAAAAAATATGTTAAAATGAATAATTTACCCCTCTTCTCCTTAAAAAAAGAGTCATTTTAACAGATCTTAATCATATACAACTGATGTGAATGTTCAAATAAAATTCAAAGGTTTCTTTTTTTCAGTGCTGGCATCACTAGTGTCACATATGCGGAGGTTTCGTTCACCGTTCCTTTGCGTCTCCTCCGGCATCCCCAGCGTCTCTGACGCAATTACTCTCCAACAACCGGCTGCTGCTGCCCACCCGACTGGCCGTGTCCTCACCTGTGCTGTGCTGGAGTCACGAGATTGCAAGGGCAATAGGCAGCGTAAATGATCGCCTTCATCAATTTATGGGCGTCCTCACAAATAACAGTGATTCGTTAAATGCACTGGTCAACAAGTAAATTCCGAGTCCTTGCTTCTTTTACATTGTTGAAATCAAATGTTGTCGGGCATGAATTGTTCATTAGTGCTAATTGTTCATGTGTCTCTGATGTGCAGATTTATTATAACAGTTTCCCGGCATCGTCAAGTGTCGCCAAAGAAACGTGCGTACGCCAGCCATGAAGTAGGCGTGATGCACCGCACATTTCCACGGTCATTTCGCTCTTGATATATCTGAACTTTGCCGTGAAAAATAACGTACGCCACGTTTTTGTGCGTTCGCACCTTTTCTACATGAGGTCCCAGGACCTTGAAATGCTTCTTATGAAGCCACTCCTTCATTGCCCGGGCAATGTGTTAGGGATGATTGTCATGCTGAAAGACGCAGCCACGTTTCATCTTCAATGCCCTTGCTGATGGAAGGAGGTTTTCACTCTAAATATCACCATACATGTCCCCATTCATTATTTCCTTTCCACGGATCAGTCGTCCTGGTCCCTTTTCAGAAAAACAGCCCCAAAACATGATGTTTCCACCCCCATGCTTCACAGTAGGTACGGTCTTCTTTGGATGGAACCCGACATTCTTTCTCCTCCAAACACGACAAGTTGAGTTTTTACCAAAAATGTTCTATTTTGGTTTCATCTGACCAAATGACATTCTCCCCAATCCTCTTCTGGATCATCCAAATGCTCTCTAGCAAACTTCAGATGGGCCTGGACATGTACTGGTTTAAGCAGGGGGACACGTCTGGCACTGCAGGATTTCAGTCCCTGGCGGCGTAGTGTGTTACTGATGGTAGCCTTGGTTACTTTGGTCCCAGCTCTCTGCAGGTCATTCACTAGGTCCCCCTGTGTGGTTCTGGGATTTTTTTGCTCACCGTTCTTGTGATCATTTTGACGCCATGGGGTGAGATCTTGTGTAGTGCTCCAGATCAAGGGAGATTATCAGTGGTCTTGTATGTCTTCCATTTTCTAATAATTGTTCCCAGAGTTGATTTCTTCACACCAAGCTGCTTAGCTGTTGCAGATTCTGTCTTCCCAGCCTGGTGCAGGTCTACAATTTTGTTTCTGGTGTCCTTTGACAGCTCTTTGGTCTTGGCCATAGTGGAATTTGGAGTGTGACTGTTTGCAGTTGTGGACAAGTGTCTTTTATACTGTTGAGTTCAAACAGGTGCCATTAATACAGGTAAAGAGTGAAGGACAGAGGAGCCTCTTAAAGAAGTTACAGGTCTGTAAGAGCCAGAAATCTTGCTTTGTAGGAGACCAAATACTTATTTTCCACCATAATCTCCGAATAAATTCTTTAAAAATCAGACAATGTGATTTTCTGGATTTTTTAATTTATTTATTCTTTCTCATTTTGTCTCTCATAGGTGAGGTGCACCTCTGATGAAAATTACAGGCCTCTCTCATCTTTTTAAGTGGGAGAACTTGCACAATTGGTGGCTGACTAAATACTTTTTTGCCCCACTGTTAATGCAAGGCTCAAAATGTTTGTTTTTTTCTTTGAGGAGCAGTTTTGCTTTATAATTTCTTCATTTGAGGAGCAACTTTATTATTATGAAGAGCTTTTTTTTTTTTTTTTTTTTTTTTTGCAGCTTAATCACACACGGACCCGAGGCAATGGTTTTATAGACTACACAACAATATAACGGGGGAGTTGACTGTAGGGCTGCAGCTAACGAATAGTTTAGTACTCGAGTATCGTACGGAAAATTGTGTGAAACAATTTATTATTTGGATAAACTATATTGCTGCTTGGTTAAAGAGCAAATTATGAATACAAAAGAGACACTAAGACCGTCACGTCATAACGTAAAACTAATTGGTTCCCTTTTTTAAATATGTTTTTTCTTAAATTAACATTGTGCATAAAAGATAAGTGTTTACAGCCGTTGTGCATCTTCATTTAAAAAGCTAGCATTTTAGCAATTTGTGACTTCATTAATAATACATTAGGTTCATGGCTTTGCATTTATGAGCTTAGACCAGCTGACTAGGAATAAGACAAATATTCTTTGTACTACTACAAGTTTTGGAAGTGTTCAATTTGTTCAAACTAAAATGAAGAAACCTTGAGAGCAAATAAATATTTCTTACTATCACAAGATAACATGGCAGTTTATTAATTTCAATCCTGTATCGATGCAAATTCACAAACGATAGTATTAAATAAAAGGGACAAGGTGTTTTGGATGATGCCCCAACTATTTTATTTATCCCCCAAAAAAGTCATTTCATTACCTAAGCACTGTGGTACAACAATGGAAATATTAAATCACGATTACTGCATTGTCTTTCAGTTGTCTCTCGGCGATGAACAGAGCGAAGTGACGCGGAACGGCCAAGATTCCAAGGAGCTTGTATACTTGGTTCATATTTACTGCCAGGTGAGGCTTCATTTCATGAGTCATTATAAATAAGTACTGACACACCTTAATGTACACTAACACAGAAAAACTAAAAATGTCAATTCAAATTTAAATTCAATTGAGACAAGTTGAGTCATTTGTTCGGATATACGTATAACACCCACCTCACAGCACTAACTGAAATAATATCTGGGTTGATTGTTATTATTTTTTTTTTAATTTATAAACTGTGTTACAGTGGAACTGAAAAGAGCATTAAACAAGTAGTCGGGTTAGAGAAGTTTTCATTTCACATTTTTATTTGCTGATTGGCACTGCTTTTAACAAGATGCAGCCTCATATCTTAATTGAGAGGTTAGCCTCTCATTTCATGCTACCCGATCAGATTTTATTGATCTTAAACGTTTTAACAGACAGACTGTAGCAGGTTTTATGAATAGACACAAGTGTTCAGTCATATACTCAAACACAGGCTCTTACAGGGTCTGTGTCCTTTCTTCCCTGCTTTTTATCTTTGTCACAGGCTTCTGCAAATTGTCAAATTTTTAGGCGATAGTTGAGTCTTACTCTCTCTGATTCAGGGCCACCAATCAAATCACGGCTGTGACGATAGCATCCAGGACCTAAAGGTGTTGAAAACTAGGGCCTAACTGATTAATCAGCTTGCCGATTTAATCGGTCAATATTAGCCCTTTTCACATCAATAAAAGACAACACATTACACCAAGATAATGACTTTGAAACAGACATAAAAACAAATCTTCAAAAATTGATCTGTCTGCCTGTAATTAATATCTTAGTTGTAAGCGTCACGGGACCAAAAAAAGCTTATTTCATTCATTCTATAGATATTTCTTTTAATGAGTTGGCCGATTAATCGATTATCGGAATTTTATTTTACCAAATATCGGGAACAGCTTCAAAAAATTCAGATCGGTTGCACCAAGAAAATGGTAATAGATTTCAGGAAATCCAGTGTCGACCCCAAAACCGGCACTATCTATAGTGAAGTGGTGCAAATATAGTACAATTGTATTGTTTGGGCCCAAGTTTAACTCTAATTTGAATTTCATTGAAAACACTGAAACCAGAGAATCAATCTGCTGATAAAACTCCATTCTTTTGGTGTCAACTAAAATATTTTATGTACCTTTTGTGAACATTGTATTGAAAGTCTCTTATTCTTTTTTTATGCTGTTTGTGAAAGACAAGCAGTGTATGAATGACATCATCAGAATGTGATCTAAAATTACTGGAGTCTTGCTTAAGGACCTCTGCTCCTTTGGACAATGCGGGTGGTACAAAAAGCAAACTGAATTTGAACCCAACCTGATCACTTAAGAAGCAGTCGACTTGCAGTCATGGCCTCAGGTTGGCGGTATTATGTGCCGGTGCAGAAAATAAATGATCCTTTCTGCCATAAGGCTGCTAAAAAGCACAAAATGTATTAATTATTATTTATTTCCTTTACTGAACTAAATATATATATATATTTTTATTTTTTTTCGGGTTGACTGTAAAACTGAAATGTGTCTCTGGGACTAAAAGTATTCTGAATCGCAATCAGAAAAATGGCTGCTGAAAAGGGCTGTACATTTTAAGGTACCAAGTTTTAAACAGAGCACATTTTGTCTCTTTGCTTCATAATTTATAGATTCTTCATCATTTTGATCGTCTTCGTCATTCCTTATTATGGGTGGAAGCTTGGTGACGCAAGAGTTCGCCGTTTTACATGCATCATCTTTCCAACCAGTTGAACATTCTCTGTTTTGTTGCATTTCTGTATATAATTTGGCATGTACACTTGTGCATAAAATGTCATAAACCCAACCCAAACAAACAGACCCACTCCAGCTGCAGAGTAGCTTTGCCCTAATCTCCTCCTGTGACATTTTCATCCCCCCCCCCCCCATCCTTTTCCATCCGCAAAGGGTATTCCTTTTCCTCGTCCTTGGCAATGACACACAAGTATGTGACTGTGTTGTTGGAATTTCCATTTACTGAGGAGCCACTGGAAAATTGTTAGATCTTCCCCAGCACTTGAGAAAAAAAGACAACAACTCGCAAAGAGTTGAGTTGAGAGTTGGTGTAGAAATAGTGGTACAGCACAGTGAGAATAGTTCATTTCCATGGAGCCAGACATGGATGGTAACTGGAGTCCCAGTATGAAAGTGGGGCAATAAAGCTTAATGTGATCACTGAGTCCACAGAGACTTTTCAGCCCTGCCTGCCACAGCCAGCGCTTTAAACACCACAAGAATCAGTGGGTTGAGTGGTGTGCTGCAGTCCCATTGCACAGACCTTGGCTCCAGTACAGACGGCTCTTTTTAGGCCAAATCAAAGCAAAAGACATTTTCCACCACAAGTTTCTCTCATTTGGTTAGGCAGTTTGGAGCTTCATCTTAGTTTGAATTGGAAGGGAGAAGAAAAAGAGAATGGCTGTTTTGTATGTGACGTGACATTCATTATGGTAAATGTAGGGCAAACCTCTTATGGTTGATCTTCACTTTGCTATGAAGAGCTTAATGATGGATTGTTTTTGTATGCAGAAGCATCACTGGGGATCGAAACGGAAAACAGTGCCAGCTGTATGCGATGAGGAGCGTTTTTACAGAAGTGTCTTAACACCATTGTGGATACTGGTGTATTTTTGTAGTGTTAAGTTTTTGATCAGACATGAACATAAAAGTCTGAAATTCCTGTGCACGCGTGTTTAAATGTCAGGTGAGAGGAAAGTAACAGTGTGTTTGGACTTTGAAAGTTTGGACTGACAGTATTCATAACCCATATAACTACAACCCCAATTCCAATGAAGTTGTGACGTTATGTTAAACATAAATAAAAACAGCTTCTTACTAATACTCATATAACATTACCTTTGATCTTTCCAAGCTTAACGCCTTGTGTAATAATGTATATATGTATACATGTATTATATATGTATAATGTATGTAAGAGTAACCAGCCCGGTCACCAGCCAATCACAGTGCACATACTGTACAGACAATCAAGCATTCACAATCACACCTATGGGCAATTTAGAGTCTTCAAGGAACCTAAACGTGTTCATAACGTGCATGTTTTCTGAGATTCAAAGCCTGAACCTCAGAACTGTGAGGCATTTGTGTCCTCTAGGCATATCATGCTCCCACAATGATAAGAACATACCTAGATCTGCAATGCTTCTTCCCTGGTCCAAGCAAACCCACTTTTCACTTTTTTTTTTTTTTTTACAAATTAGTTCAGTAGCTTTTGTTTAATCCTGATCACACATGATTAAATAATTACTGCTTTCCTGCTTTGAGTCACTCAGTGTTTTGTTTATGAAGGGTCGAAGTTGGATTGTGAAGCGTAGCTATGAGGATTTCCGTGTCCTGGACAAGCACCTGCACCTGTGCATATATGACCGCCGTTTCTCTCAGCTGCCTGAGCTGCCCAGACTTGACAGTTTGACTGATCAACCAGAGGTGAGCTCTTACAAATCTGTGTCTGTGTGCATGCGGACTGTAAATAATTGCTTTCAAGCATGTCTGCATGACACTGTTAAACCTTCTCCAGAAACTAAATTTTTATGGGTTTAGTGTTCCAACAAGCTGACTCATAGTCATAAACAAAAAATGTCAGCCAAGGAAAAACTATCTTTACAATACTTCTCAGTAAGCTTTTAGTGTAAGTGAAACATCATACATATGTGTGCAAGGGATGGGCTTTTTTATATCGGATTCTGCCATAGTTTTAGCAACGCTCCTGAAAGCCAAGGTGTGCCTGCTATGTGAGTGCACCAGAATGATTGACACCGCGTCAGTCACGCTTTCTAGTTCTGATTGGTTGTTTTTCTTTGGGCACAGTGGTTTCTTGCAAATGAAATTAGAAACAAAAGATGGGGCCAAAGAGGAGGAGATGCATCTCATTGTATGAAAAGTCCTCTATAAATAAAGTTTGATTTGATATACCAGTACTAATGTCAGGTCATAATGACCAAACAAAAAGTTTGTTTGTTTTATTATTATTGCAAGCTACTTCTTTAATTACTGTATATGCATTTTCTTCCATGTTAGTCTGTTTCCCAAATGTTGTTGGGTTACCTCTCCCGGCTTTCGGCCATCGCTGACAACAAGATCAACTGTGGGCCTGCCCTCACGTGGATGGAGGTATGAATACACTTTCCTCATCTGCAGTAGAGACAATCTAATGATTGATGGTTACTCAGAGTGAAAACAGACTACACTTTAGTCTTGACTGAAATGAGCACCTGAAACAGATGTCATTTCTCATTCGTAGTTGAGTTGACACTGGATAAATGCAGTTGGAAGTCGATGCCAGTACATGGAAAGTACGCTACTCGATGTGGCTTTGTAGATCCTGAATGTTCATACTGTGCGATGAAACGTATTGAATTGTTACGATCAGGGAGTCAGTATAAACAGAGCTGAAAGAGAGCCACATTATTGACCTAAAGTTACATACACAGCCAGCTAACATGACCACAGTGTGCACCCTTTTGAGTCTCCCGTGGGAATTTTCTTTTTGTTCGGTGCTGTGACAATAGTGGCATAGACGTTATGCATGTGGTGATATTCATGTTACTTCATTGGGCGTTCATCTCGGTGGAACACTGTCAGTGACCATAGCGGCAGGGAGAGGCAGAGACAGTGTGAAACGATATCTCCAGTTTTGTCTGAGATGAAATTCTACAACATAGTACTGACTGAAGACCACTTGTTGGGGTACAGAGTTCATTACTTCCAGCCATCCGTTTTCTTCCGCTTATCCGAGGTCGGGTCACAGTGGCATTAGCTTTAGCAGGGAAGCCTAGACTTCCCTCTCCCTAGCCACTTCCTCTCGCTCTTCCGAGGGGATCCCGAGGCGTTTAAGTACTTCGTATTTGAATTCCTCTGCTGTGCATGTATAGATGGACACATGCGCTTGGATTTGATGTGCAAGTATTGTAATTGTACTGACTGATATGCTCGCTGGTGGATCTAGCGTATGAGTTGCATTTCTTTTGGGGAAAAAAAACAAACAAACATTGTATTCTTTTATAGTTAGGGTTTAAGGTGAATATGTATAAACTCTTGCAGACGTGTTGCCTAAATTGTTGCCTTACTGAAGCACAGTGCATTTTTACACCACCCTATTATGTGGGGGGAGGCTGACTCAGCAGTACTGTGTGTAATAGAATGTTGATTAACATGTTGAATGCGTTTCAGGTTTCCACAGTGATTTCTCCATCTGCTGAATTGCAATTTTTGATGCTATTTTAAAATAACCGAATAACCTTAAATCTATGTTGCATCTTTTAGCCTGTGACATTTGAATCTGTAGTGTAAGCATTGCAAGGACTGAATAGAGCCCACAATACAGAGGATTGTTTGTTTTCTAGGTTGACAATAAGGGAAATCATCTTTTGGTACATGAAGAGTCATCCATCAATGTTCCAGCAATTGCAGCTGCCCACGTCATCAAGCGCTACATTGCACAGGCTTCAGACGAGCTGTCCTTTGAGGTGACACCAATATTCAACACTCACTCTCTCTCTCTCTCTCTCTCTCTCTCTCTCTCTCTCTCTGTCTTTCTGACAATGCACAGCGAATGCATTCCATTCTACTTTACAGTGCTCAAGAGAAAAATATACCACTGGAAACCGGTTGTCTCTTCCAGTAAAATTTCTCAATTTTGCAAAAGTAACAACTGTAAATAAACGTTTGCTAGATCCCAAGCCCGAAAAGAATCCAAATCGTCTTAAAACAATTCTTGTGCAATTGTATCTGCCAAGTGACACATTTTTTCCTGTTCTCTGCAGGTTGGTGACATTGTGTCAGTGATTGACATGCCTCCTAAAGAAGACACCACATGGTGGAGGGGGAAGCACGGCTTTCAGGTGTGCCATTCATATCAACATCAAACACACAGTTGGAGTTTGCCTTGTGTTCTTTGCTTTTGCCAATCCAGAGGCACTGTCGCCGATGTCCACGCGATGTTGCAGAGGCGTGTCAACCAGGACAGCCCCACAACATCCAGAGCCTTTAGGAACTCCGGGCGAATCTCATCCACCCCCGGGGCCCTGCCACCGAGGAGCTTTTTAACTACCTCGGTGACCTCAAACCCAGAGATAGGAGAGCTCGCCTCAGAGAACCCACACTCTGCTTCCCCATGGGAAGGCGTGTCGGTGGAATTGAGGAGGTCTTCGAAGTATTCTCCCCACCGACTCACAACGTCCCGAGTCGAGGTCAGCAGCGCCCCATCCCCACTATACACAGTGTTGGTGGTGCACTGCTTTCCTCTCCTGAGACGTCGGATGGTGGACCAGAATTTCCTCGAAGCCGTCCGGAAGTCTTTCTCCATGGCCTCACCGAACTCCTCCCATGCCCGGGTTTTTGCTTCAGCGACCACCAGAGCTGCATTCCGCTTGGCCAGCCGGTACCCATCAGCTGCCTCAGGAGTCCCACAGGCCAAAAAGGCCCGATAGGACTCCTTCTTCAGCTTGACGGCATCCCTCACCGTTGGTGTCCACCAACGGGTTCGGGGATTGCTGCCACGACAGGCACCGACCACCTTACGGCCACAGCTCCGGTCGGCCGCCTCAGCAATGGAGGCGCGGAACATGGTCCACTCGGACTCGATGTCCCCCGCCTCCCCCGGAACATGAGCAAAGTTCTGTCGGAGGTGGGAGTTGAAACTCCTTCTGACAGGGGATTCTGCCAGACGTTCCCAGCAGACCCTCACAATACGTTTGGGCCTGCCACGTCGGACCGGCATCTTCCCCCACCATCGGAGCCAACTCACCACCAGGTGGTGATCAGTTGACAGCTCCGCCCCTCTCTTCACCCGAGTGTCCAAGACATGCGGCCGCAAGTCCGATGACACGACCACAAAGTCGATCATCGAACTGCGACCTAGGGTGTCCTGGTGCCAAGTGCACGTGTGGACACCCTTATGCTTGAACATGGTGTTCGTTATGGACAATCCGTGACGAGCACAGAAGTCCAATAACAGAACACCGCTTGGGTTCTGATCGGGGGGGCCGTTCCTCCCAATCGCGCCCTTCCAGATCTCACTGTCATTGCCCACGTGACCATTGAAGTCCCCCAACAGAACAATGGAGTCCCCAGCGGGAGCGCTCTCCAGCACCCCCTCCAAGGACTCCAAAAAGGGTGGGTACTCTGAACTGCTGTTTGGTGCATAGGCACAAACAACAGTCAGGACCCGTCCCCCCACCCGAAGGCGGAGGGAGGCTACCCTCTCGTCCACCGGGGTGAACCCCAACGTACAGGCGCCGAGCCGGGGGGCAATAAGTATACCCACACCTGCTCGGCGCCTCTCACCATGGGCAACTCCAGAGTGGAAGAGAGTCCAACCCCTCTCGAGAGGACTGGTACCAGAGCCCCAGGTGTGTGTGGAGGCGAGTCCGACTATATCGAGTCGGAACTTCTCGACCTCACACACCAGCTCGGGCTCCTTCCCTGCCAGAGAGGTGACATTCCACGTCTCTAGAGCCAGCTTCTGTAGCCGGGGATCGGATCGCCAAGGTCCCCGCCTTCGGCCACCGCCCAGCTCACACTGCACCCGACCCCTATGGCCCCTCCCACAGGTGGTGAGCCCATGGGAAGGGGGACCCACGTTACCCTTTCGGGCTGTGCCCGGCCGGGCCCCATGGGTGCAGGCCCGGCCACCAGGCGCTCGCCTTCGAGCCCCACCACCAGGCCTGGCTCCAGTGGGGGGCCCCGGTGGCCCGCGTCCGGGCAAGGGAAAACGAAGTCCATTGTTTGTCGTCATCATTAGGGGTCTTTGAGCCGTGCTTTGTCTGGTCCCTCACCTTGGACCTGTTTGTCATGGGTGACCCTGCCAGGGGCATAAAGCCCCAGACAACTTAGCTCCTAGGATCACTGGGACACACAAACCCCTCCACCACGACAAGGTGACGGCTCAAGGAGGGGCTCCTTTGAAGTGTCAGCTTTTTAAAACTGAAGTATACCTTCAAACCGTTAACCAGTTGATGCCTAGTTAATACGCTTTTATAGTAACAAAATGTTTGCTGTCTGAGTCACACGCAAATTGAGGAGTATGATGATTTTATTGAAATGTCCAATGTTTTAATTCCTTTCTTAAGGCATTGGCCTATTCCATGCTTTCTATCAGCAAAACAACCCTTCTTTTTTACCATTATGTATAAAAACAGTGACTTGCTTAATAATGTGGAACAACCTCCGGAAATAATTTTCCTTTAATGTGGCTCACCTTGGAAACTCGTTATCAAACCTGTCATCTGAGATTAATATTAGAAATCTAAATAGACAGGAGAAAAAGCTTGCCCAGAAAAAGTCGAAAACTCAAATGTTTATTTAAAAGACAGTAACGGTAAATCCTAAATGCATAATAATTATGGAACACAGTCTGCATTCTTTTAAGTTGAAAGATCCTTGTGCAGTAATAAACCCTTTTTAAAACCAAGTCAGAACTTTCTGTGACCCTCTGCCCTAGTTTCTCTGCACTGCCCTTTTTGATCACGTTTGGCTCTTTGCCTGAAGGATGTCTGACATTGTAGCACACTGCCGGGGTTACAGGCATCAGGAAGTTTCTCATGAGTTCACTGCTATTTCTGAAGTGTTGTTGGTAGGCAAGAATCTACAGTGAGCTTTGTCTGTCAGTTTAAAGCTGACATGCTAGGTTTAAATACTGTGTACTGCTGGTGAACATACACACATCTCGAGTCATACTGTACCTCCGCTCTACTTGGTAGAGGGTTTTTGGGTGTTCTGAAAGTCTCTGAAAGTACATTTTGCACTAGAGACGTCAAAATGAAATTCTTGATTCTGAATTTTCCATCCGTCCATCCATTTTCTGTGCCACTTATCCTCACTAGGGTTGCGGGCATGCTGGAGCCTATCACAGCTGACCCTGGGCGAGAGGCAGTTTACATATATAGACATATAGACAAACAACCATTCACACTCACATTCACACCTATGGGCTATTTAGAGTCTTCAATTAACCTACCATGCATGTTTTTCGGGATGTGGGAAGAAACCGGAGTACCTGGAGAAAACCCACGCAGACACGAGGAGAACATGCAAACTCCACACAGGCGAGGCCGGATTTGAACCCGGTTCCTCAGAACTGTGAGGCAGATATGCTAACCAGTTGGTCACTGTGCCGCCATCTGAATTTTCCCATATTACTGTAACTAAAACCCTTTCATGCATATTGGTCACAACAGTGGACAGCTATTTTCTCCGATATGAATGAGTCTTGAAGTCACAGTTGCGCATCAGTCCCTAAAATTACTTTAAATGTAACTTCAAAGAACAACCAGACAATAAATTAGTTGCAAATAAAATAATAATATATTAAAATAATAGAAAAAAAAAAGGAATAAAATAGTTATGGGTAAAAATGTGCCAATGTTTTTAGCCATGACTGTATTGTCTCTCATATGTATCTAAAAAAAAAATCCTCTCATTATTCTGGCATTTAACAAATAGAAATAATTTTGGTAATCCTAATTGACCTAAAACAGGAAGGTTTAGTCTGATTTCATTTCACAGTCAGGAAAAGGCTGTTCCTGCTGTGTGCGTCTTGTGGGGCAGTGTGGTGCCGTGCATGCATGGAGCTGCTCGTTTACTGTAAGCTTAAAAAAAAAAAAAAAAAAAAGGAGTAGAAGAAGAAAGTCGCATTAAACTAATTGTTCACAGATTAGGAAATATATATGCCAATGAGTATTGTTATATTAACTGTTACTACGGTGTTTGTGTGTGAATATTCAATATTTGAAGGTAAATCCATCCTGTGATCAAATGCTAATATTAGCTAGCCTTTCAATAGGGTTTTCCATTGACTGTTAGCATTTAGCAAGCACTGTTAGCTAGCTGGCGATTTCTAGAACAATGTGTCTTCTTGTATTTAAATATAAAATGAGGGTAATTATTTTTGTTGTGCTTTTTTTTTTTTAACAGTTTTACAGTAAACCCCAACTGGGGTGTCAATAAACATCTTCAAGCACGCTCAAGTTTGGCTTACCTGCCCAGCCTTGAGCTACACTGCAAACATTCTCTGCAGCTGCAAAGTGCGAGCTGTGGGTGATCGGAGTTTTTTTTTTTTTTTTTCGTGGTCTATCAATGCCTTTCATTGCCGATCACGTGCTTTCCGTGGAAATCAGCCCATCATGATTGTGGCCAATCGATCAGAGCACCGCGAGTTAATTCATAATTTTGTTGCAGCTATTAGGCATTTAACATTGTAAAAATTCCAATCCACAGAAGGCGGTGGGCTTTACCACCACCTGCAGGACCTAGGTGTTGGGTCTGCACTACTTGCGCCCTTAGACTGATTTTATTCTGGTTTGTTTTGTACCTCCTCTCACTCCCTCCAGGTTGGCTACTTTCCCAGTGAGTGTGTGGAGCTCATAAATGACAAAGTGCCACAGTCCATGACCAACTCTGTGCCGAAGCCAGGTACTCCTCCACTTTATTTTCGAACCATTTAGTGAAAGGTTGTCGGAAGGAAGTAATAGTTGGTGACAGTGGAGATAGGGGCTGTGTTTGCAGGAAGTAGTTCAGTTTTAGATGAAGGGTGTGTGTGTGTGTGTGTGTGTGTGTGTGCATGTGTCATCCCATATAGAGTCAAACCCTTACTTTTACTTTTCATCAGAAAGACTGCGTTGTCTCGATAAAGTACAAAAATAGTGCAAATAAAGGAAAGGGGGAAAAAAAACCACCAATTATACATATTACTAGTTGCTGGATTTCCCAGTGCCTTTGGAAGATAAAACAACTGACTGATCAGATGGAACCGAAATGCATCTCATGATACTGTAATCATTTGGAGCACATGAACAAGTTGAGATTTTAATTAATATGTCTGCACACTCTCCAGCTTTGGTAAACACCGCTTGTTCAGGTTCACTTGCATGCATATTGCACATTTACAGTGTTCCCACAATTTGCCCCTTTATGCACATTTGAGAGTGTTTTAATTTTAATCAAAATACGAGGAGCAGTCAAAAGGTAATGAGCCCAATGTAATTGAACCTCCATCCATCCATTTTCTGAGCCGCTTCTCCTCACTAGGGTCGCGGGCGTGCTGGAGCCTATCCCAGCTGTCATCGGGCAGGAGGCGGGGTACACCCTGAACTGGTTGCCAGCCAATCGCAGGGCACATAGAAACAAACAACCATTCACGCTCACAGTCATGCCTACGGGCAATTTAGAGTCTCCAATTAATGCATGTTTTTGGGATGTGGGAGGAAACCGGAGTGCCCGAAGAAAACCCACGCAGGCACGGGGAGAACATGCAAACTCCACACAGGCGGGGCCGGGGATTGAACCCGGGTCCTCAGAACTGTGAGGCTGACGCTCTAACCAGTCGTCCACCGTGCCGCCGTAATTGAACCTACTAATTGATATTTTTCTGAAATGTTCACAGTTTGTAGCTTAGTTGTTTGAAGGTTTATTTAAAAAAAGTTCTGTTTAAGCCTGTCCTCTTCCTGTCAGCCATTTTGGAAATAAGGTCATCGTTGGATGCCTATCAGAAGCAGAGCTGTGATTGAATTTCTTGCTTTGGAAGGGGAACCAGCGCTAATCACTTTCAAAAGGTTGCAAAATGTGTATGGGGTTAGGTTTATGTCATCAATGATAACACGGGATGGCGATGTCATCAATGGTGACTCTCTTGAATCAGTGCCTTGACCCTCACACTATTTCCAGTTGTAACTGCTGAAGATGGTCTGCAGCTCCTTTGCTCGTCACAGAGGTCACTCAAAGCAGGCTCTTTTTCTACGCCTTAGAGCCTTGGACACCCACTTTTTGACCGTACTGTAGCCTCATGCAGCTTCCCCATGCACATTATGCAACCTTTTGAAAATGTTTTGTGGTGGTTCCCCATACAAAGCAAGAAATTCCATCACAGCTCTCTGCTTCTGATAAGCATCCAACAATGACCTCATTTCCAAAATGGCCGACAGGAAGAGGCCAAGCGTAAACAAAACTTTTTTTTTAAAATAAATAAAATGTCAAATAAGTATTTAAACTACAAACCGTGAAAATTACCTACAAAAAAAATCATTAATACTACGTTCATTACTTTTTGACTGCCCCTCTTAGTTGTTTTTATTGCTACTGTAATTGATTAAATATATTTATTAAAATTATTATTTTTTTTATTAAATACAAATAGCCAATCGTTACTATTTACTGTAGTTTCCTAAACGCTGCTGCTGTCACAAGCATTATTATGCTAAATGGGCAGACCAAGGCTCAAGTTCATTGTCAGTCACACAGCAAATACTGCACCGTTGTTACAACCTGCATTGCTTGTTCTCACTGCTTTGATGCATCTTTAATACTGATGTCTCATTGCACACAGTTGAACTCTATGTAGTAATTGCATGTGTCTTGATCTGTTGCATTTGACTCTGACTCCTCTGCCTCAGCGTCCCCGTGCTCTGGCCTGCCGCCTGCCTCATGGAGTCTCTTCCCTCCCTGTGCGTGTTGGTATACTACTACTTCCACCCGCTCCATGCATCTCTGTCTCACTAGCGCACTTAAACATTTAGACTGTGATTGTGTTGGAGTTTGTTTGTCAGACTTGAGATGATTTTCGATACGGTCACATTGTGGTAATCTGAGACCAGTAAACAATTTCTATTTGTTCTAACTTGAAGTGCTTTTCTCCCTCTGCTGCTTCTCCCATGTCTCCATCCATCCATTCATCCATCTTTCTGTTGGTCGATCTGTCCATCGGGATGCATGCAGATTTGGAGATGGAGAGTGTAATACAGGACAATGCATGGGTGGCCGACCCGCTTAACCACTACAGCCTAAGTTCAGGTAGAACAAGCCCCTTTGGTGTGCTGCCCACAAACTAACTCCAAACCTGCAGTAATGTTTGATTTGTGCTACTCTCAAAAACGTAATTTGTATGCAAGTTCAAAATGCAGTGGAAACTGTAGATTTGACTACAATCCATTCTGCAACACTGGTGGACCTCTGATTTATTTATTCCCCCCTCCCCTAGCAAAGAGTGTTTGTTGAATTAATCCGTTCTAGGGTCAAACTGTCTCAATCATAAAACCTTTGTTAACTTTACGGGTTAAATTGACATTTTAAAATGCCCAACTGTTATACAAGTATACAGTATAATAATAAAAAAAAGAAGACCAATGTATGGTATACTCATCCTTTTATGATGGGTAACAAAGGTGGTGAGGGAGAAGGGATACAAGTTCCCTTTTGTACGTGCAACTAATTTTTTAGTGAGCAGTCCTCTTTTTTTTTTCTTTTTTTTTTTTCATTATTATTACCGGACAGAGCCTGGACAGAGATGTGTGTACCAAACGACTGACCATGGGCTAGTGTGACTAAGAGACAAAGCCGGCTATACTTCCATTTCTCATGATGTCATGCACAATGATGGTTCAATCTTAAACTTTGGTAGGAGGCATATGGAAATGTTAGTTGAATTCTATATTGTACAACCTTGAGTATGTTCAAATTTGGAGGTTCCACCGTATCCTTTTCAATAGTTTCATTCTATATGTAGACCCATGAGTTGACCTAATGATGCTCCACATCCCAATAAATGTTTCTGTTTGTGACCTTCCCATACCGTTTTGTAGTTAGAGAGTTAAGCAGTTAACCCTGTCTGGTTGTTGCATAACAATGGTGTATGTATGTGAAAATAGACTGTGAAAGATTGGTAAAAATGCAAATAATGGCCATATTTGCATTTTAGGTTAGTTCTGCCCATCAAGATGTTCTTTTTCGCATAATTACGTTTCAGGTTTGTCAGAATAATTGTTCCGGGGACCATCATATGTAATCCGTGTAAAAGAGAAGAAAACCTTAATATTGCTGCATATATAGGGACAGCTACAGTAGATTCATCCCTACTTTTAAAACAGTGTTCGTATGCAAATGACTTCAGGGGTGAGCCAGGTTACTGGAGCATTTCTCAAAGCTGCTCAGTGTATCCTGTGTCTGGATGCGGTCCAGCGGTGTTTGTGCAGGTCTGTTTGGTTGAAACCTAAAGGCCACGGCAGGGGTGTCGTGGATCTGGGTGCTCCTGACTAGCCTTGATTTATGTAAACCTTTCACAGCCTGGGGGGCCTGTAACCCCATCCATTGAGTTGTAAGCTTTGTCCTGCAACAGCATGAATCGCTGTTTCCCTCTCCATGGCGACTGAAAGAGCACATTCCTGTAGGGATCTACAAGAAGTGGGGAAAAAAAATTTCCTCACACTTCCAAGATCCAATCTGCACTCTCCTATTATTGCTACGCCCAAGTGAAATGATGGAAATTGATTGTATACAAGACTGTTAACTGAGGACTCGTGACTCTAAATGCAAATGATTGCATTGGAAGCTGGGGGGAAATTTACCATCTTCACAGCGCAAAAAAAAAAAAGTCTGTAGATGACATTCATTTGATAATAAAAATGAATATTCAGCCTTCTTTTCGTTTGACAGTGCAATGGACTTAAGAGTTGCTGACCCAGATGTACAGCAACCCCCTCCTTTGCGCGGCTTTCGTCATGTCTGGGGACCGGTGATTTGGGCAGCTGTTTGAGCATTTACGGTATGATCTCAAACAGCTGGCTATGTGAAGAGGAGAGGAAGTGATTGGATAGAGAATGTGTGACAGACTGAGTGTTTGATTTGCTCCTGCAGTTCCCAAGGATCCCAGCTCATTTCCTGGTGCTCCAACTCTGAGGTCCCTTGTGTAACTTGTCTCTCCACATGAGTAATCTTTACGACTGCATCTCTGTTTGGTGGAGGCCGGTGCCGAACTATGTTCTTAATTTGGTGCATATGTCAAAGCAAGGAGGTTTGTTTTAAGGCAGAAATACTATTCGTGGATTAAACATGTTCATGTTTTCTTGTTTTAACACCACATTGCTCATAATGTAATGTGGTGTAAGGCAACATGGCATCGGGCTCCTTGCCCCATTTGTCCTGTAGGTGACATAGTGAACGCTTGTATCAAAGGTCAGCTCCACCCCTCTGCGTTACTGTTCCTACAATGTGACTTACAAGGAGACACGTTTACCACAAGCTCGATGCTCTACCATTTTGAACAGGAATAAGAAATTTCAAACTGATTTGACCTTTTTATATCCAAATTTCAGTTGGCTCTTGGGGTTTATTGGTGTACAGTATACGCAGCATGTAATCTGTCACTGAGGAACATTGTAGTGTTTGTATTAATTGTATGTGATTGTGATACATACTCGGCCATTATTGGTTGTTAGTTTTGTTGGAATTAACGACTACTGAAACAACAAACTTGGACATGAATTTACAGTGTTTGAAAGCTGTTGTACAGATAGTAAATGTCAAGTTGAAGTCACATGTAGTGGAAGCGTGACTGCAGTCTCATGATTCCTGACCATCAATAAATCAGTTTAGCTTCATTTTGACTCAACATGCCTCCATAACAACTTATTTGGTTCAGGAAGCACAGTGATTCCCAGGAGGCAGTGAGGATGAAAGAAAGTCAAGGCCTCACTACTGTGTACAATAATTAAATTATTAATGATTGTGTCAGTCTCAAAGGGTTATAATGGGGTCAGTTGGTCTGTAATTTGGAATTCTAGAGTATTTATTCATTTAAACCAGACCTGCAGGAGCCTCATAATAGTTTGGGATTGTAATGGTGGCAAACATGAAAACGACATAAGTCATCAAAAGGAGAGTAGCTCAAGTGGAAACTAGACTTGGGAAACTAGACTCTTAAGTCTTTTAAAAATAGTTCTGTCAAAGCAATGGATCAACATAGTTCACAGTGAGTTTATACAAACGCAGATGCTTGTACATCAGAGTCGACTTAAATATTGTACTGGAGTTACATGCAGCACATATACGTTCAGGTGTCCACCGACGTTTGTTTTTGGGCAGGTTTGGATCAGCCAAATCACAGGTGGTGGGGGGAAACGAGACTGCGGTCAAGCCAGCCTCCACTCGTAAAGTCGCAGTCATTGGACGTATGGACGGTTGGATGTATGTGGCATTTTGAAATGCCACATCAATTCTGGGGGGGACACTGCACCACCCCAGGTCTCCAACAAAAGAGGTCCCACCCAAATCTGATGTGGCATTTCAAAATAAAAGTCCCCTGAATTTGGTATATTTCACTGTCACTACCACTGATTTAAAAAAAAATCTATGAGATATCGCAACACCAGTCCAGTACTAGGGGACACTACACCACCTCATGTCTCCAACAAAAGTGGTCCCACCCAAATCTGATGTGGCATATCAAAATAAAATAAAAATTTCACTGTCACTACCACTGATTTAAAACATTCATTAAAAAAAAAAATTTGAGATCACAACAACAGTCCAGTTCTGGGGGACACTACACCACCTCAGGTCTCCAACATGTCTCTTAGATGTTTTTTTCTGAATGTTTTAAATCACTCCTCCTGGAAGTTGTCACCTTATCGTGGTGGAGGGGTTTGTGTGTCCCAATGATCCTAGGAGCTAAGTTGTCTGGGGCTTTATGCCCCTGGCAGGGTCACCCATGACAAACAGGTCCTAGGTGAGGGACCAGACAAAGCACAGCTCAAAGAACCCTTATGACGACGACAAACTATGGACTCAGTTTTCCCTTCCCGGACGCAGGTCACCTGGGCCCCCCTCTGGAGCCAGGCCTAGAGATGGGGCTTGAAGGCGAGCGCCTGGTGGTCGGGCCTGCACCCATGGGGCCCGGCCGGGCACAGCCCGAAAGGGTAACGTGGGTTCACCTTCCCATGGGCTCACCACCTGTGGGAGGGGCCATAGGGGTCGGTGCAGTGCAAGCTGGGCGGTGGCCGAAGGCAGGGACCTTGGGGATCCGATCCCCAGCTACAGAAACTGGCTCTAGGGACGTGGAATGTCACCTCTCTGGCAGGGAAGGAGCCCGAGCTGCTGAATGAGGTCGAGAAGTTCTGACTAGATATAGTCAAACGCGTTTCCACACACAACTTGGGCTCTGGTACCAGTCCTCTCGAGAGGGGTTGGACTTTCTTCCACTCTGGAGTTGCCCACGGTGAGAGGTGCTGAGCAGGTCTGGGTATACTTATTGCCCCCCGGCTCGGCGCCTGTACGTTGGGGTTCACCCTGGTGGACGAGAGTGTAGCCTCCCTCCGCCTTCGGGTGGGGGGGACGGGTCCTGACTGTTGTTTGTGCCTATGCACCAAACAGCAGTTCAGAGTACCCACCCTTTTTGGAGTCCTTGGAGGGGGTGCTGGAGAGCGCTCCCGCCGAGCGGTGTTCTGTTATTGGACTTCTGTGCTCATCACGGATTGTCCATAACAAACACCATGTTCAAGCATAAGGGTGTCCACACGTGCACTTGGCACCAGAACACCCTTGGTCGCAGTTCGATGTTCGACTTTGTGGTCGAGTCATCGGACTTGCGGCCGCATGTCTTGGACACTCGGGTGAAGAGAGGGGCGGAGCTGTCAAATGATCACCACCTGGTGGTGAGTTGGCTCCGATGGTGGGGGAAGATGCTGATCCGACGTGGCAGGCCCAAATGTATTGTGAGGGTGAGGTGGTCTAGTGTCCCCTAGTACTGGACTGGTGTTGCGATATCTCATAAATTGTTTTTAAATGAATTTTTTAAAACCGTTGTAATGACAGTGAAATTTACCAATTTCAGGGGAGTTTTATTTTGAAATGCCACATCAGATTTGGGTGGGGCCACTTTTGTTGGAGACCTGAGGTGGTGTCGTGTCCCCCAGTACTAGACTGGTGTTGCGATATCTCATTGATTATTTTTTTTAACAGATGTTTTCAGTCAGGGGTAATGACAGCAAAATATGCAGTTTTCAGAGACTTTTATTTTGAAATACAATATCAGATCTTCATCAAACCTCTTTTAGTGGAGTCCTTGGTGGTCTGTCACACAGATCTGGACTTGTCTTGCGATACCGATGGGATTATTTTAGGGTGGCTTTGGTTCAGTAGGTAGAGCAGGTTCGAATCCCTGCTACGACTGTCTGCATGTCAAAGTGTCCTTGGGCAAGACACTGAACCCTAATTTGCTCCCAGTGGGCCTGGCAGTGCCTTCCATGGCAGCAGTCGCCCATTGGTTTATGAATGTGTGTGTGAATGTGAGGCTTTGTAAAGTGCTATATAAGTGCAGTACATTTATTTTTCATAAGATATCAATTAAACTACATTTTTAATGCATCGCAAGATTCAAATAAACCTTGCTGGTTGCATTCCTTCACCAAATAGCATTGACGTCCGTATTATTGGTAGGCTTTTATTTTGATGGTGGCTTTCGCCGCGAGTCGCCAGACTTATTACTGTAATGGCCTAGTATGAACAAAATTAGGGGCGGCTGGCTTGACTGCTACTTTACGAGTGGAGGCCGGCTTGACCACAGTGCGACTAGGGGCCGTTCAGGCCAGCACCATAGCGCCGTGTGATGTTTTTCACCGGTATAACCCACGAGGTCAACCATTACTGCGATGTGGCCAGCGATAGAAACAGTTTAACACCTCGGACACGTGCTTAAAATGCTGATTAAAAATATTTATTTTACCCTAGTCGTTCGTTTCAATTAAAAGGTTTGAATGAAATGAAAATAAATTTAAAGAAATGACTTATCATAGAGCGGAGGGCTGAAATGTTCCATATATGTTGGAGCACTTGAAGGCAGCACGAGTGGAAATGTAAACCAAGGCTTTTAGCGGAGGCGCGCACACGTGTGTGTTTGCGCGTGTGTGAAGATATTAGCTGACAGCGCAAAGAGGACACAGTGGGCTGCGGTCTGCCTTGCTCTTTTCGCCAGACTTTGGGAATCATTTAAATCTAGCTTCCGTCACCTAGCGTTACATTTGCTACCCTTTCAGTGTGTAGATTAGGACTGGGCCACTTTTCTACAGTTTTACGTCCGCAGAAGAAAAAGACGAGCATACTTTTGTCTGACTTTATGCGGACATAGAGCCCCGGGGCGAGTGTAGTACTGTACTGTGGAAACAAGGTAAGAAGATATCCTTGGCTTATACAATCGTATATTACACTATATTTTCACGTAGTAGTGACTAAATATACGTTAGAGGGGCGTGCTTCCTGGTAATTTGTTCTTCGGAAAGAAGTGAGCGATTACAATTAACCTTTGAGTGTTGGAATGGTCTTCGCAGTCGAAAGGAAATAATTATCCTTCCTTGTATTTACTACTTCCCAAAATGTAATTACTGTTCATTTCTGTGACCGATAGAGAAATGTATTGGCTTGAAGTTGCACAATACAAACCAAATTGTTTATATCAATTATAATTTAATTTCTACCACAAAATTCACAACCAATCTAGTTAATGGGTCAAAGGGACTTACTGGTCTGTAAACCTGGTTTAGCTGTTAGAATGTTTTTGTCTTACGACATGCCGTTAGAGCTGTCAAAGTATTTGAGTGCCCTGAAATCTGTTGAAAGAATACAGTACTCTTTGTCATTGCGAGATACTTGCAGCAGTACAATGCAACAGAATGAGCTTAGCAGTGCTGTGAAATGCATAAATAATAATGGTAAATAATGGCCCTTCTGTCCTCCTACCGCCAAAATTAGTGTTGAGTCGCCATTGATTGTCATTGATCCGTTAAAACCTGGAAGACTTTTGGTTGTACACTTGGCCACTTGGTTCAAACAATGTCAGTGTTACTCATGACTGCTGTTCAATAGGGAGACTCTCTGCTGTTGTTTACAGTATTAGCAATGCAGACAGAAAATGGTTAGGTTGTGTTTGTGTGTGTAAGCGCTATTGTTTTTATGGTTTCTGTGGTTGTGATTTTCCATGGCCTTCATTGTGATTGTAATGAAATAAAGCTACTTTGTATATATACATTTGATCTAAAAGATGAACCTAGTATTGACTGTGGCAGATCAATTCATTATTAAAATATTATATTTTCCTTTTTTGTTTATTGATACGGTTGCTCCCCTCCCTGAGCCGTCACCTTATCATGGTAGAGGGGTTTGTGTTTCCCAATGATCCTAGGAGCCAAGTCATCTGGGGCTTTACCCCCCTGGCAGCATCACCAATGACAAACAGATCCTAGGTGCGGGACCAGACAAAGCACGGCTCAAATGACCCACTATGATGAATAACATAAATGGACTTCAGAGGAGGACCAGCTCTACACCATTAGCAGGGTCCTCATGGGTGCATGGGAGTTTGCCCAACTAGTCTACATGCGTTCTATGGACTTGGAGAAGGCGTTCAACTGTGTCCCTCAGGGAGTCCTGTGGGGGGGTGATCCGGGTCTATGGGGTGCCGGACTCCCTGATATGGGCTGTTCGGTCCCTGTACGACTAGTGTCAGACTTTGGTCTGGATTTACAGCGGTAAATCAAATTCATTTCCAGTGAGGGTTGGACGCCACCAAGACTGCCCTTTGTAACAAATTCTGTTCATTACCTTCATGGACAGAATTTCTAGGTGGAGCCGGGGTTTTGAGTGGGTTTGGTTTAGTGACGGCTAGTGTCACATCGCTGCTTTTTGCAGATGTAGTTCTGAGGGTGTCATCAAGCTGTAAGTGAGGAGATCCTGCTCCAATTGAAGGAGTTCAAGTATCTCGTGTTCTTGTTTACGAGAAGAATGTAGTGGGAGATCGACAGACAGATGCAGCGTCCGCAGTAATCTGTACACTGTACCAGACTGTTGTGGTGAAGATTTGCCGGTTGGTCTACGTTCCTCGTCTCACCTATCGTCACACTACGGCTCGTGACCGAAAGAACAAAATCACGGATACAAGCGGCCAAAATGAGTTTCCTCCGTAGGGTATCCGGGCTCTCCCAATGAGATAGGGTGAGAAGCTCGATCATCTGGGAGGGGCTCAGAGTCGAGCCGCTGCTCCTTCGCATTGAGAGGAGCCAGATGAGGTGGCTCGGACATCTGCTTAGGATGCCTCCCTGGTGAGCTGTTCCGGGCACATCCCACCGGGAGGAGGCCCCGGGGTTGACCCAAGACACGCTGGAGAGACTAGGTCTCTCGCCTAGCCTGGAAACGCCTTAAATTCCTCCCGGAAGAGCTGAACAAAGTGTTTGGGGAAAGGGAAGTCTGGGCTTCCCTGCTTAAGCTGCTGACCCTGTGACCCCGACCTCGGCTAAGCGAAGGAAAATAGATGGATGGCTGCAGTTGCCAAGCAACAATAGTGAACATAATGAAGTTGAAGTCAAGAGATTTGTTACAAAAACTGTTGCAGGAGAGCCATTAAAATTTCCCGCTCAAGCACCTACAGTTACTGGGTGTGTTGTTGAATCCAGAGGGGGTTTCGGCCAAAGTGAATAGACTTAGCTCATTTATGAAGATTATGTTGATATTTGTATTCAGGGCAAGGTGGCACAAAGTAGTTGTATCAGATGACTCAGACTCAAGCCTTTTCTTTGGCTCTATGGTGTCTCTGTCCTACAATATCACGTCTACGTTGCTATGAAGTTGGAATTTTCCTGCCCAACTGCTTCCTTTGAAAATGTCTCTCTGATTACATTGACAGGGCTGTGGGTTTGGGTTTTGAAGCAGGGAAAAGAATGAACATTTGCCATTACGTGGATAATTGTTTTCTGCTGTAATGCTTGGCCGCATATCCTAGTCCCCCCAACCCCCACTCGTCATATCCAAGCCTCAGTGGGGAAAAATTTTGTCACACATAAAGCTGCAACTTAAACCTGCCAGTGGTCCTTAGGCTACAACTCGTGTTGAGCTGTATCCTGTCTGGATATTATCTGTTTTATATTCAAATGCCAGGGCACGGCTGCAGGCTCAAATTTCCCTAGCTATCATCATCTGGATCCCCACCCTGCACCAGAATGCCACATGTCAATTTATGACTATGTTAAAAAAAAGAAACATCTGATTAGAAACCACTTAACTGTGTTTAAAAATGAATATCAGTTTACTTTTGGGGAGCTTAGGTCTTTGCATGTGTTTGTGTTGTTTTCTGTGGTTCTGGGAAAATTGTTTCCAGCTTGAGTACTAGCCATGATATTGTCACATCCCAACATTCTTGGAAATTGCTAATGAACACTGGAATGTCTGTTTTGCGTTTGTGTGTAAAGCTTGAAAGAGGATGACTGCCATCAGACAAGAAGCAGCTAAGACAATATGCTGTAGCTTTCCACCTTGGAAAATGGAATAGTTTTTAAGATAAGTCCATTTTGGGGACGAAAGGGTTGAACTGTTCCCATTCAAAAACCTTTTCTAACTGTCGAGGCATTGTAATAAATTAACATTCTTAACAGTCAGTGTAGTGTACAAATAAGTAAACCACTGCTATTTTTTAAATGTAAAAATGTCGAAGATAATGCTACTAACTTTCGTACTTGTTACAAGTCTTAAAAGTCCATCCATCCATTTTCTTCAGTTCATTTGGGATGGTGTCATAAAGGCAACAGCTTAAACGTGGAAGCCCAGACTTTTCTCTCCACTAAATTGATAGCTTCACCTTTCGGCTCACCTTCTCCTTGACTACGACAGACTGATTCAGAGTCTAGATCATTCCCAGGTCAGCATTGCAAATGAGAATCCTTTCTCAATTGCCTTACCCCAATGACGTCAAACTCGAGGCCCGGGGGCCTGATCCGTCCTGCCATATCATTTTATGTGGTTCCCGAAAGCAAATCATGTGTGTGAACTTCCACGATTCTTGCTCAAATCTGTTGTGTCTATGTAATAATATGAGGAGGCGATTAAACAATTATATGGTTTTACAGTCAAAACAGACCTCTGAGGGAAACCGGAACTACAATGTGGCCCGCAACAAAAAGCGGTTTGACACTCCTGCCTTACCTGGATAAATAAAGGTTGAATAAATGAAATTTAAAAAACTGCAGAAGCTGCATCAATCCAGCTGTCAATCTCTCGCTCCATTATTCCCTCACTTGCGAACAAGACCCCAAGACACTTGACCCCCTCCACTTGGGGCAGGCTCTTATGCTAAACCAGAAGAGCACTCTTCACCCTTATCTGAGTGAAGACCATGGGCCTCGCAGCTTTGGAGGTGCTGATCCTATTCCCAACCGCTTCACACTCAGCTGGGAACTGCTCCAGCAGGAGTTGATGATCAGGTCTTGATGAAGCCCCAAGAACCATGCACATCATCTGCAAAAAAGTAGGGACATATTACTGAGACCACCAGACTGGACACCCTCGACGGCATGGCTGCACCTAGAAATTATGTCCATAAAAGTTATGAACATAATAGGTGACAAAAGGCAGCTTTGGCACAGTCCAACTCTCACTCAAAATGAATCCGACTTATTGCCAGCAATGCAGACCAAACTTGATACTGCTCATACAGGGAGCATGCACTGAGAAACACAGAGAATGCCATCTCCAAGTCACAAATCACATGTAAACTTCAGTAGTTGGGCAATCTACCATGCACCCTTCAGGGCCCTGCTCTACACCCTGCTGAGGGTGTAGAGCTGGTCCACTGTTCCACAACCAGGACGAAAATCGCATTGCTCCTCTTAAATCTCCAGAACAGCTGAAAGACCTTACTAGTGATGCTGAGGAGGCCAATCCCCCTGTAGTTGGAACACACCCTCTAGTCCCCTCTACTTAAAAATGGAGACCACCATTCCGGTCTGCCAGTCCACAGGCAAGGTCGCTGTCGATGGGCCCTAGCTCCCTGCGACAGGATAAGTGGTGCAGAAAATGGATGGATGAGTGTTCAAAAATCACACTGAAATCATTTAACCAAGTTTTAGTTCAAAACCAAAAATACAATTTTCTTGATAGAAACAATGAAAATGGGTAAATGTTGACTTTTGTACATTAAAAACTCTTTTATAATTTCTAAGCCACTATACTTATTAGAGGTCTGAGCTATAAATGTAAAATGGACAAAATTAAAACATCGCTATCCTTAAATGAAATGTCTTTAACACATCTGGAAGATCAGAAGTGAAGCTACTGCCCCACACGCTGTCATCTATCCTGACATAAAGCAGATGGGGAGTCTCTGTCTGACCTCTGGGGAGACACACTTGCTATTTCGCTCCCCTTCCTTGAGCCTTCCAGCCAGTCTGGAAAAAAATAAAAGCAATGTACCAAATGTAAACCTCCCTTGTGTAAACAAAGTTGCCTCAACAGACTTGTTTGGGTACAGTAAATCCAACATTTAATAATCAAATGTTGAGCAATGACCCACAGTATACCAGACAAAGAAATTAGTTTAGCTACTTTTTTCTTGTCCGCGTATTACTTTTGCAGTCATTTTTGTTATCCTTCTAAATTTGCTCTGTGGACTATCAATTAGGTTTCTGCATATAGTATAGCACTACGGTGTATACCTGTATTCAACATGCAAAACAGGTATTTTAACCTTTAATTAATGGGCAAGAGGGATAATTCACACTAGACACTTTGTTGTTGTATGTAATTATAGCAGCACATTTGTTGGAGGATTGGGATGTATTACCGTATTAAAGTAATCATTGTCACATCGTCGTTTTAGTAGTCACCCATAAGGTGATGATAGTCGAGTCAGCGTTGATTAATCGATGACGTCATTGATATTTTCAGTTGTCTACTCGCTGTGTGCTCTTTTACCTCCAAGAAAAGATATTTAATGTTCAAACTGATCAACTTCATTGTTTTTAGCAAATAATCATTAACTTAGAATTTTATGGCTGAAAGGTGTTTCAAAAAAGCTGGGACAGGTGGCCGTCGTCAGTGTGGGACTATTTGGGTGTCTCAGACAGACAACACGTAAGTTATTTGCAGTCTGTGCACAATTGAAGTACGTCGTGGGGAACGTCATCTAAATGCTTCAACACAACAAATTTGATCGAGCACCGAGAATGTACACGAGGAGCATGCTGCGTTCAAGCAACGCAGCGTGAAAAAAAAGAGGAAAAGATAACTCAGTTGTCGTATTTTACGCTTCATAATGCGCCACACATTTTCAACAGGAGACAGGTCTGGACTGCAGGCAGGCCAGTCTAGTACCCGCACTCTTTTACTACGAAGCCACGCTGTTGTAACACGTGCAGAATCTGGTTTGGCATTGTCTTGCTGAAATAAGCAGAGGCGTCCATGAAAAAGACATTGCTTGGATGGCAGCATATGTTTCTCTAAAACCTGTATGCACCTTTCAGCATTAATGGTGCCTTCACAGATCTGTACGTTACCCATGCCATTGGCACTAACACAGCCCCATACCATCACAGATGCTGGCTTTTCAACTTTGCGTCCATAACAGTCCGGATGGTTCTTTTCCTCATTGGCCCGGAGGACACGACGTCCACAATTTCCAAAAACAATTTGAAATGTGGACTCGTCGGACCACAGAACACTTTTCCACATTGCATCAGTCCATCTTAGATGAGCTCGGGCCCAGAGAAGCCGGCAGCGTTTCTGGGTGTTGTTGATAAATGGCTTTTTCTCTGCATAGTAGAGTTTCAAGTTGCACTTACGGATGTAGCGCCGAACTGTATTTACTGAGATTGGTTTTCTGAAGTGTTCCTGAGCCCATGTCGTGATATCCTTTACACATTGATGTCGGTTTTTGATGCAGTGCCGCCCGAGGGATCGAAGGTCACGGGCATTCAATGTTGGTTTTCGGCCTTGCTGCTTACATTCATTGATTTCTCCAGATTCTCTGAACCTTTTGATGATATTATGGCCGGTAGATGATGAAATCCATAAATTCCTTGCAATTGTACGTTGTGGAACATTGTCCTTAAACTGTTTGAACGCAGTTCAGCCATAAAATTCTAAGTTCATGATTATTTGCTAAAAACAATAAAGTTTATCAGTTTGAACATTAAATATCTTGTCTTTGTAGTGTATTCAATTAAATATCGGTTGAACATGATTTGCAAATCAATGTATTCTGTTTTTATTTGTTTAACACAACGTCCCAACTTCATTGGAATAGGGGTTGTAGTTTATGAAATGATTTCATTCTTTGAGCTCTGCCGCCCTTAGCTCGCCCGTTCGGACCAGAAACAGAAGCGTTCGAGCCGGCTGGGATCGGAAACGGAAGTGTTCTGTCCAGTCTCGACGTGTCAATTGAGAGGCGCAGCTGTTGCGGCGGAGAAGATCCGGTCAATTTTCAAAATAAAACACAATGACACGCGAATTGCAATACAACAGAAATTATATAAATTGATCATTCTTTCTCTGCGGCCCAGTAACAAATGCCTCACGGCCCGGTACCGGTCCGTGGTTGGGGACCACTGGTCTACATATTTGAACAAGACTTACACAAAGTGTTTTTAACTGAAAATTGATTTAGTCAATGATAAGTCTGATTATGGGCATTAATTTAATTGTATTAAATAGTATTAAAAAGACAATTCTGGGTAAAACCGAGTGAGGACATGAAGTTGTAGCACATGGTGTTTCATTACACAGGGATATTGTCACCATTTTTTGTCCACATTTTCCGGTTTCCGTCTTAGAAGGTAAAATAGCATGCAGAAGTTGTGCACTAAACCATCTTCCATAAACTGTGTCTCTCTCAAAGATGAATCACACACACCCCAGTTAGTAAACATCGTGTGGATAACGAATCGTAGAGGCCATTGGTCCACACAAGTATCTTGCTATCGCACATGATTTGACTGTCATTCCTTATCTACAGTACACTTACAACTGAGGACAGTTTGATTCATTTTCAAACTGTTTTGCATCTCTGAAACTAAATATACAACTCGTATATTATTTTCCCAGCTGTAATTTTTTAACTGGTAGAGTTTGGGTATTTTGTTCGTGTATTTTATGTGACTCTTTTTGGTTTCATATTTTGAGACAGAGCAGACAATACTGGTTTTGGATTCGGAGTACAGAATTTCATAGCAACCGCCTGAGAGGTTATATTTAAAAACAAAGTTTTCACTTTACTGTGATGACACTTGCCTAAAGGAAGAGGTTGCATTAGAATGAAGCCAAAATGCACAAAGAGACAGAACTGAGCTGCTTCTGTGTGCACTCTATGTAGGGTTCTCATAACTTTACTTCCTACCTTCCATCTTCAGTGTCTAAGAAGCATGGCAAGCTGATCACCTTCTTGCGCTCCTTCATGAAGTCCAGGCCCACCAAGCAGAAGCTGAAGCAGAGAGGCATCCTCCGGGAGAGGGTATTTGGCTGCGACCTGGGGGAGCACCTCCTCAACTCTGGACATGATGGTGAGAGAGAGTCACACTTAAAAACATATCATTGATTTAAATTTATTGCCCCTCGGTTCTGCAGAAGTATAATGAATCCTGCAATCCTACCAGTTCTACATACATTTTATTAGTAGCACAGCGTCGCACAAGACTCCTCAGCGAGAACCACCATTCCGTCTCCGCTAGTGATGAGGCAATTTACGCTTAACCAATAAACCGTAATAGGATTTTCAATGGTTAGTATTACCGCTTCGAATTTTCAGCATCTTATTTAGCGTCTCTGACAGTAGTAGTTGTCTTTCGATTTCTCCCATCCAATGCACGCCACAACAGCAAAGAAAGAAAGAAAGAAGACAAACTATAGAAAAAGACGACATCAAGGAAGAACACACCAGATGTATGTTACGGGGCTATGAGATATTTACTTCTTGCATACAATAGTTTGGAGAGGATTATTGGTACTGTTGTGGTTCATAGCTAACATAGTATAATACAATAGTTGCTCTTTACAACAAAAATCCAATTAGTTTGTTTGATGGTTTTTATTCTTCACAAAACCTTTTGGTTTTCTGTGTGTTTGTTTACCTTTTCTTTTAACAATATAATAGTGATATTATTGGTCACTACACTGTGTTCCCAATTATTAGGTACAACAAGCTCTTTAAGGTATAACAGTGGCTGGCTATTTAGAGTGTTATAGGTGAGGAGAAGGATTTTAAGTCATTACTCAAGTTGCAGCATGGACGAGCTGCAGACTCTTTAGAGGCTACTAAAAGAGAGCTACAAGAACCCATCCTAAATGCTGCAAAAGTATGCACTATAGGCTTTCAGCATAAGCTAGTGGCAAAATATATCTAATTTTTTTTTATGTCGCACAAAACTGAAAAAAGGCTGTGCTTGATTGACACTTGTTGATGGTGAGGTAAATGATGACTGTGCCACTACATGCTTTGCCAAGTTCGGTCATTTTAGCTTCATCGGAATTCAGTTGCTAGCAATGGCAGTCGTCCAATTCATGAATTTTTTTATTTATTTTTTTTCAGGCACAACTGAAGTTTGGATAACTGATTACTTTCTTTAGGTTTCATTCATTGTTTTACAGTATATCATCACAGTGTGTATTTATTACGGAAGGTCCACCAGCTGACATTAATCCGATATGTTATAATTATTATTATGGCATGCCCTAGTAGTGTTTGGACTCATGACTGAACTGTACATAGTCCATTATGTAAAAATCTCTATATTGTGAACACAGCCACTGTATTCATTCATGATGCTTACAAACTGTCAGTTATCTGACAAGTAAGATTTAAACTTATCACAGTACAGGAAGTTCCTTTAATAGCAAATGACATTCTCTAAACAGGAATGGGCAACTTTGATCAGCGCAAGGGCCATGTATTTAGTACCTGCGCCTTCAGTGGAGATTTACATGACTTAAGCCATCTCTTAATACCACTACTATCATGTTGCAATTATAGAAACCATCAATGCTATACAAACTTTCAACATAACACCACTTAAGTGTGCCACGTACATCATCTGTAGCAGTTCAGAATTAGACTTTACACCGATCTGATCGGTATCAGCCGATAATTAGCATTTTATGCTGATCGGCTTTAATGTCATCATTCGCCGTTCCGATCGATGACGTCATTGATCGGCTCCGCAAAAGACATTGACTCTGCGTCGCCATCGTGTACAGTCTATTTGTATCCAAAAGCTAGTTTATTTGTAGCCTTGTCACGTGTCTTTTAACGGAGTACTGTAAATATCTGAGCGCCAATAAAGTTATTAAAAAAAAAACACAAAAAAAAAAAACATGTCGGCGGTGTGGGACAGACAACACGTAATGCGTGGATCAGACTAGAAGACAAATTTGGTCTTTTACGATCACTTGGCTTTTATCTCATCAACTCAAACGTGATCTTCCCTCGTGACGTAGCTAAGATCGAGAAATTCGAATGACAGAGGTTCTTCTACAAATAGCAACAATTAGCAACACTTGCACATTATCAAACAGAGCAAGCAACAATAAATCAAAAGCAGTAACAGAACAGTAGACAGGTCCTCACTTTTAGCGGAGGCACAGTTCTTTGGCACTGAAGCAGGAGAAAAGAAAAAAGAAAGCGGGGAGACCTACGGGAGGCGGAGGATGAGCGCTCGTTTAATTGTCAATAAACAAGATTTGACAGCAGCAAACTCTAACCGGATATTAAAAAATGAAAACCCTGCACCCTGACTGCAAACAGCCAATGATATTTTAGCGGATAGTGTCCTGAGAACACAATTGGGAGTAAAAAAAAAAAAAAAGTCTGGTCGCTGCTGCACTGCGGCTGCCTGCACTTTCTTTGAAGACAAAATAACAAAATAAAAAACAGCTTTTCCCGGTAACGGACTATTTTAGCAGTGAGGGTAACCGTGACGTATTTTTTAATGTGGTAAACTGTCAAAACGGTAATCGTCCCGTGTCTATCGGCCACATAGGTGGCGAGTTATGAGGGGAATTATGACCTTTCATGGAACCCCAATATACAGCGGCTGAAATAAGTATTTAACACGTCACCACTTAATATCTGAGCTTGTTTGTTCTACTTTCTTTGTATGGATGGATTATTTGGGTTGTTCCCAACATCTGGTGAAATTTTCATGTCAATAGCACCTTTGGAAATATAGTTGCGAAAAATGGTGACGTGTTAAATACTTAGTTCAGCCGCTGTATATACGTACATATGTTACACATTATTAATAATTACTATTTAAATGGCATTGTACCTGCCAAACCCTAGCAGCTGAATCCAACGGACACTGTAGCTGGGGAGAGAACATGGGAACGAGCTGCCATCTTGCAACACTGCATCCGCCTGTACACATGGCCGATGCATACCATGGCCACGTGCATTTATCCCGTTGGAGCTTTCTGAGGGAAGGCGGTTGTCTATCCGTGGCAGAAGCTAGCAAAAGCTGAGCCTTAAAAAAAAAATAGATGTTTCGCTGCTCTCAAAAAACTTAAAACAAAGGTAAAGGTAAAAACGAGGAAAGCGATAGGAGTCCGTCTTCTCAGACGTGCACTGCCTTCTATTTGTGATATTTTCTTGAGTTCCCCAGTTTGGGAATTGAGACACACGACAACTGTAACACATCTGCCTGCAGGCAGCTCGGTGAGGGTTCAATGGCAGGCTTTATGGAGTGTGAAAACATGACAAAAATAAAGACTGAGGGTTTATTACATGCTCACTACATAAAATGGTTGGGTAAATATACTAAATTTCAGATCAAGGCAACAAGTCAGCGACTCATCATCATGGTACCACAAGTTATGTGGACACAGATCTGAGTTTGGAGTTTAGTGTTGATACTTGACCTCTGTAAATCAAGTGATAAAACCATTTTGTTGCAATAAATGATCAAATCTGGACACCCTAAAGACAAATGAAAGTACTTGGAATTCCTTGAATATCAATCTGTCTGACTTTCCTCAAACATCTACATAACACAGCATGATAAATGGAAAACCAAAAAAAATCTTTTCACGTTAAGTAAATGTGGATTTGTTTATCCTCACTCTCCTCTTTTCTGCTGGAGAATGGCAGCTGGTTTCCTTAAAATATGGCTTCCCCCACCCCTACCCATCTGTCTTGCTATGTGTGGAATTTGTCTGAGCAGCAAGTGAATGTGTTGAGCTGTGGGAGGCCTGGGAACCGTTTTTATACATTATCTCCACTATTTACTGATTCATGGTTTGCAGTACAATTAATGACACTTTTTTTGTCTTCTCCCTCACTCTTGAAGTGCATTTCAGTTTAGGTTAGTTCTGCAGACTATGGTTTGCAGATGTAGTCAGCTGCCTTAGCCACCACCATTTCTCTCTTAGTCATCAAAAAAAAAAAACTCTGGTTGATGGACAATAAAACTCCACCATAAGTATTTAGGATAGGACAACAACAGCAAAAAAAGAAAAAAATACAAGTTACCAATTTAAATTTTTTTAAATTTACACTGTTCCTTCCTAAAAGTACAAGAAAGAAAGCAACAGGACAGGTTAAAAAAGAGAAAAAAAGGAAGCAATCCCACCATGTAGCCTCCATTTTTTTTTTTTGTCAAAAAAGCTCCAAAATTAATTTTGAACATTCAGCCCACACCATCCTTGAACTTGCAGCGTTCAGCAAAGACTAATCAGGTATTGGCAGAATGTGAGCGTGTATAATAGCATGTTTTTTTTTTTTTTTTTTTTTTTTTTTTCTTCCTGTGTGCAGTTCCCCAGGTCCTCAAGAGCTGCACCGAGTTCATCGAGAAGCACGGTGTGGTGGATGGCATCTACCGCCTCTCTGGAATCGCTTCCAATATTCAGAAATTGCGGTAGGAACTTTATTTGACCCTGCAGTACAGCCGACTTATATAAAGCAACACGCATTCTGGAGTTATGTTTGCTGTGGCGTGTCTCCTCTGTTTACATGGAATTATATCGAACATGAGTAGAATGCGCTTGTGTATGTGTGGGATGGATCCACTAGCAGGGTGCAACCCGGAAGATATTATGGACTCTTAGTCATCTGTCCCTCTTCGAGATTTTTTTGTGCCCAGAACATTGATGACAGTTTTATTTAGATCAGATAAATTTTTTTGGGGGGGATCTCAGCATATTTCCTCAATTTTTGTGGCAATAAGATATTTTTATATATATTATTAAATGTATTGTAAATTGTATTGTATGTAAATTATATTATTAAATGTATTGTCTGTGGTTCTTCCGCATGTATATAATTAGATATATATATATATATAATTATATATATATATATATATATATATGTATATATATATATATATATATGTATATATGTATATGTATATATATATATATATATATATATATATATACATATATATATATATATGTATATAATTATGTATATATATATATATATGTGTGTGTGTATATATATATATATATATATATATATATAGATATATCCAGCTCTGGTAGGAAGCCGCCATGTTTTCAAGCGCGTAAACAATGACATCACCGCACATTCGTGTCAAGACAGAGCATGCATAGACAGAGCGCAGTCCGACATCGTTCGAGTCACAGAGGAATTCCCAGCATGCCGAGCGTCTTATGTCAGTTAGGGTTAATAATCCCCTAAATATTGTTCATAGACCTAATGTGTGTTTCTACCCGCCTCTTCCTCGTGTTGTTGTGTGTTAACTGTTGTTTATTTTGTACCGTGAGTGAGTGTCACATTGCGACCGATGCCCCCCCTTGTTGTCGCTGACTTTAGTGTGGCTAGTGTCTATGACTCATTGAATGCCCATTATACGTGAGAAATGACAGTATTTTTTTTTTTTGTTAAATTGGACCTGTGTCCAACCACAAATTACAGGTGTCCTGAATGGTGAAGTATTTTTTTTTTTTTTTTTTTCAACCCTCTGTCTTTGTGATCTTTCTCTCTCATTAGGCATGAGTTTGACTCTGAGCAAATCCCCGACCTGACCAAAGATGTTTACGTACAGGACATCCACTGCGTTGGCTCGCTGTGCAAGCTCTACTTCAGAGAACTGCCCAACCCCCTGCTCACCTATCAGCTCTATGAAAAATTTTCTGTAAGTTATTTATGTTATTATATTGCGGGTTTGCTTTACTGCTGTGTCACTGTACAATGACAAGTAACATTGGTCCATTCATCTGTGTCTGTGTGTTCACTCTGCAGGAGGCCGTATCAGCAGCAACCGATGAAGAACGACTTATTAAAATCCATGACGTCATCCAGCAACTTCCTCCACCACATTACAGGTCAGAACAGAGACACGCTATCTCCCTGTGGCAGACGTAAGGAGTGCATTCAAACAATAGTTCACATTCTGCCAAATAAGCATCCAAAAAACTGTCCGAGATGAGTAAGATGATCACAGTTACTCTATCTCACAAGAGTACACTGCTCACGTTTCAGAAACCATTTAACACAACATCTGAAGAGACAATGCTATGGAAATGAAACTTGTATATAACTTCAGAGTAGTTAATGTATAGCAATGTAAAGTATACCCAAGTTTCATTTCTATAGTAGTGTCCCTTAATGAGCTGTATTTAATGGTTGCTGAAATGTGAGGAGACATTCACAAGAGATTTGATACACACAGAGAAACTAGAATACATTGTGGCTCAGATTCACTTGGCATATCACTATCTGAACAGTGAAAGTAATTCATATATTTGCTCGTCTAGAACGCTAGAGTTCCTCATGAGACACCTTTCCCGCCTGGCGGCATTCAGCTACATCACCAACATGCACAGTAAGAACTTGGCCATTGTCTGGGCCCCCAACCTGCTGAGGTGAGATATCAGTTGCTGGAAGGATGTATTTTCTTTTTTCCCCATTTGTAAAGCAGTACTGTACTGTTGTGTCCTATGGTTGGTACTGGAAAGAGATAATGATAAAGATAGGAATACTAGGTGACCGTTTTTACTATCGCAATGCAAAAGGAATACTAACAACCACGGCAAAGCGGCCATAAATATTCTTGTGCATGAGTAAGAGGCCCACCTCTTACGATCATGCTGCTGCCGGGAACATGTTCCATGCTTGAACGTGTAACGTAGTCGAACATTAAACACTGACTTCAGGTGTCAAGTGTGTCCAAGCATTGCATGACGGTGATTATTGTTATACTGTAAATTGGCCTATGCGATTGAATGGATTTAAGGAGCCGTTTGTGGGAAATCTAAGAATATGTGCAAATTAAATGATTTTAATTGAACAGCATACATAGAATTAGACACTTTAACTGTAGCCAACTGTCTTTGTCTGCTTTCTTAGATCAAAACAGATTGAATCTGCATGCTTCAGTGGCACAGCAGCCTTCATGGAAGTCAGAATCCAGTCGGTTGTCGTTGAGTTCATTCTCAACCACGTGGATGTTCTCTTCAGCACCAAACTTAGCTCACTAATTCGCGAGGGAGCAGGTATAACCAATCAGAATGCCTCCACGCGTCATCGTTCCATGACTCACTGTTGGCTCTCCTTACACTGTAATGGATGTACACATCACATCCACAGGTCATAACACATTGTCACGGCCAAAGTCCCTGCTGATTTCATCACCCTCTACCAAACTTCTAAGTTTGGAGGAGGCTCAGGCGAGAACTCAGGCTCAGATCAACTCTCCAGTCACTGAAGATAGCAAGTACATTGAGGTTGGTGAAGGTCCTGCTGCCCTGCAGGGCAAGTTCCACACTGTCATCGAGTTTCCCACAGAAAGGTTTGTCGTTTGGTTCTTTTTCATTAATTTACTATTTGCATTAAATGTGTTTTTTGAAGGGCAACACACAAAATTGAAAGCCACAGAAGAGTGGTGGTGCAAAGTAATTAAAAGTAATAGGTTCTCAGTATATTGCATGCTGGATTCAGACGCCCCCCACAGGCAGATCTTAGAAATTCTACTTTCTGTATATTACCCTGCACGGTTTTCGACAGATCTTCCTAACATTCTGTATCATACCCACTTTTACATTTTTTATTTTTTAATCACAGGAAGAGGCCTCCAGTTAAATCAAAGAAGTCTCCTGTGGGTAGTTGGCGCTCTTTCTTCAACCTGGGCAAGTCTTCCTCAATGTCCAAGCGCAAGCTGCAACGCAACCCGAGTGAGCCCAATGAACTTAAGGCCATGGCTCTTGCTGGTGTGTCTTTCCTTCCTCAGCTGGAATATTTTTGTCATTGTGGAAAGGGGTAGCATTTCAGCAAAACGGGCTGAGTACAAATACCTTTTTATTAACTAATTGTTTCAGGAGGTCGGGGAGATACAGCTACATTAAGATCTGCTAAAAGTGAAGAGTCACTGAGTTCTCTTCATAATGTTGAAGGTAAATCATTTTTCAGATTACAACATACCTTATTATCCTGTAAACATCGGCTCTACCAAGGAGATTTTCCATTATGTTAGTTTATGCATTTATGTGTGTGTATACGCGTGCGTGCATGAGCAGATTTCTGGGTAATGTGTTGGTTGGAATCCAAACATTGAAGGTGTAACAAATGTGTAACTTGTAAAATGTTGCACTGTAAATGAGTGAAATATTATTTTTTTTTTAATTCTAAATGAATATTATGTATTATGTTTTTGATTTTAAAACTATTTGCATTACATTATACATTTACGGTAGATATATGCAGTCAGAAGCTGTAGTATACATGTAGAACCAAAATAATGTATCCAGATGTAATTTTAACAATCAAAAAAATATTAATAAAATAAATAAAATTGACTGATATGGTATCAGATTAGATTGGAATTTGTTGAGTTGAGATTTTATTACATTGGTTATTGGAACCTGAAGGAAATGCTTTCAGCTATTAATAGGTGAGATTGTAGCTCTTTTAGCGCATTTTGATTTTGTAGATCGCAGATGCCTTGGCGCAGGTCTGCACTTGTTGTAATTCTTGTCTTCTTTATTTCACCAGGAGAGTCCAAGGTGTACCGTCCACGGAGGCCACGATCAAGCAGTGATGCCCTTTCGGCCTCATTTAATGGTGAGTTGTTGGAGGGTCGACAGCAGCGCAACTGCTACGACAAGCTGGGTGCCACAGAGGACAGCGACGGAGATGACGGGCCCATCTGTGTACCCGCTCTCATCTCGCCTCCACGCTCAGCCGGTGAAGACGTGGACCTCAGCCCACCAGACATCGGCATGGCCTCCTTGGACTTTGACCCGATGTCTTTCCAGTGCAGCCTCCCTGATGCAGCCTACGCTTTTCCCCTGGTTGATTCGCATGCTGGAGCGGAAGGCTTGACATTAAAGAGGAGCCCCGGCAGCCTCTGGGGAAAGAGCAATGGCTCTGACCTCATCTCTTCCTCCTTACTTGACAACTTGACATCATCCTTGTTGTCCTCGGACTTTAACCTGGCTGCAGGAGAGAAAGTGGAAAGCCAGAAACTTACCACTTCCTATTCTTACACTGATAAACCTACACAAGCTGTGTCACCCATTAGAAGTGTAAAAACTGCTACTTCTGCCTCTTCAGAGCTATTTTCTATAGAGATGCATGATAGGACTATCAGTGAAGAGGTGGGTCCTCCTGAACCTTTATCTCCCCCCAGTGCACCAAAGGACTCTCCTCTTTCTGTAAAAGCTGAGCCATCGCTAAGTGAAGCTTTCCAAATGGAGCTGCACTCAAAGCTGGCGACCCTCGACAGCGTGGATTGTGAGGAGCTAAAGCGAGAGGACAGTGTTCAACAGCTGTCACACGGAAGCCAGGAGCCTCAAAGTAAGAAGATTGGAGCTTACGACATATTTTTCATGCTTCTGTGTCGAGAAGGTTTGCTCTTGTTAAATACTATTGCAGCACCATACTTAACTGTTGTCCAGTTTTACCAATCGTTTTCCTTGCCTGTCTGCAGTCTATTCTACTGCTAATTGTTTTCTCAACCGTCCCTGCTAGGAGGAAGAGTTCCGGATTCAAAGGATCTCACCAAACATTCCCTCAGCGCTTCTGCAACCACTTCCACTGCTCCTCCCCCTCCTCCTAAAGATGCTGCCCGCATGTTGGCCCTGGTTCTTGCTGAGTCAGCACAGCAAGTCTCCACGCAGTCCCAGCCTTGGTCCTGCGAGCCCCTGACACCATTGTCCCCTGTGCAGCCACATTTTTCTGACGGCCGGGCCTCATCGGGTGCACATTTCCAGACTTCCGATGAAGAGGGAGCTGTACGAGGAACCTCTGCGTCACAAAATAGCACTGTCTCTGTCGTTACCTCCATCCCGTGTTTTCCCTCTTCTTCAAGCCCGTTGAAAGAACAGCAGGTGCTTGAGTTAACCAACATGAAAACCAGGCCGCCAGACAGTGCCAAGGCCACAACAACTCTGTCAGGAAAACCACCAGAAAATGACTCTATACCTTCAGATACGCTTCATAAAGAGGTCACCCCGCAGCCTAAAAGTACACCCAACCTGAATTCTCTAACCAGGAGTCCTGAAAGTCAGTCCTTTGTTGTACATGACTCAGTCAGTACCAGCATTACCAGTACCAAACCAGTGGCCACTAGTGCACTGGCCTTTGAGAGCAGTGGAGCCCTTTCCGGTGTCAGTGGCAAAGACACCAGAAGCTCTCGACAACGTCCTGCTGAGGTGAGGGTCTTCTCTTCATCACTATATATCCTTCTGTGTCTTGCCGTCTGTCTACCGAGCTCATGTGTGTGAAACTCCCTGCATGTGGGCTACATCCAGCCTACGGAACCAATTGCTAATTAGTGTGAACGTGAGTGATGGCGTTTTCAATACTGAAGCTTCAACATGTGCTTCAACTCCAATTCCATAGAACCACTACTTTGGAGCATGCTTCGAATCACATTTGACGTAAGAAGCAGCAACTGCTTCATTGCCTGAATGGGATCACCTGACTGGTTCGTGGTCCTATCAAGTGATATAATAAGGTGACTAGTTGGAGCGTAGAGGTAGTTTTGTAGGAGTAAAAGTTGTTCATTTTGTCTTAAGACTGATATATCCATAATACCCGGCTAGCTCAGTCAGTAAAACATCAGTCCTGTGTTGTTGAGTCTTAGGTTCCATCCTCACAACAAGTCTTGACTTTTTTTGTTACTCATATTGATATCTACCAGGGTCAAAATGAGCTGATTCACAATGCAATTTGCGAGTCAAAATTAGCATTTTGCCCCTCGTAAAAATTTAAAACATTGAAAAGCAAAACAGCTCACCTATGCACGCGAAGTCGGAGTTAGAAGCAGAGCTATTTGGTTGACGGAGCGGGAGGATGGTAAACAAATCAAGGCCCTTATTTTTATCATTGGTTGTACATGATTACAATCTTAAACTGACATAATTTACTCTCTTCTCGAAAATAATGCAACGTATTAAATAAATTCTAATAGGACTTTTTTTCAATGTAGTAGCAGTAACACAGTCTATGGGCCTGAGCAAAACATTCTAAATGCTGTGTCGGAGCTTGTATCAAAACACCACTGAGTATGGTGGAAACCATCTGCATATTTTATTGTCATGACGATACAATCATTATTTGGTATGAATGAACAAAACACTTGAATGACCATACAGACTTTTCAGAACTTTTATTGCTGTCATGGGAAACGGTGCCAATGCTTCACTCGTGCTCTTTAGAAGTTGCTATGGCTTCAGTTGTCCACCAGATGTCACAGTCACTGAAGCTTTGAATCTTTTTCAGCACAATTGTTAGGAAAGCCTCAGTTCTTCATGAGGCTTCACTTGCCCACCACTAGAACACCAGCATCATTTGTTCCTTGTGACTGGGAAGAAGAAAGCAAAAACAGAAAGGGGCTCAAGTCAAAAAAAATAATAATAATGTGCCTCATTTGACTGTTCCCCATCCAACGTAACGGCCATAGTTACAGAAGCACCCCCGAACTATGAATTTGTTTTTTTTCCTGAGAAATGCTCTCATCAATAACAATGCACACATTCAACAATCTTTATGTGTAAATAGAACATGATATTGAGTCGTAGTGTGTGATTGATTCATGGATGTTTTAAATCCACCGCAGCCTTGCTTTTCGTTAGGAGAGGTCACTGCAACTGAAGTATCAAGAAATGAAGCCATTGGTCCAAGTGCTTCACAAAAGCTTAATTTGCTCATCACCAGTGAAGGTTACCTGCACAGGGAATGTATGGTGTGTTTGGCACACAGAGAGGAGAAAGTAGGGTGCATTATTTTGATTCTGGAAGGATGAATGAGATGCGTCATGTCTGGAGTTGCACTGATTTCAGCCTCCCAAGAAATTCTGCTCCACAAGTTCCCAGATCAATTTTGGAATGTTTTCACGTTATCACTCTTTAAAATGATATTTAACCATTTATTGCTTTGATAGAAATGCATGTCGGCTCAACATCCTCTGTCGGTGTCTTTGCTGGGTTGCTCACTCTGATTCCATGTTTGCAATTGTAATTGTCAGTGACCACTCTGTTCTTTCACACCCCCTTAAAATGTTCACTCTTTTTTTTATATTACAGCCATTTGCTAAAATCATTGCAGTTCATTTTTTTCCCACATTAATGTACACACAGCACCCCATATTGACAGGAAAAAAACTGAATTGTTGGAATTTTTTTGCAGATTTATTACAAAGGAAAAACTGAAATATCACACAGCCATAAGTATTCAGACCCTTTGCTCAGTATTTAGTAGAAGTACCCTTTTGAGCTAATACAGACATGAGTCTTTCTGGGAATGAAGCAACAAGTTTTTCACACCTGGATTTGGGGATCCTCTCCAGTTCTGTCAGGCTGGATGGTAAACGTTGATGGGCAGCCATTTTCAGGTCTTTCCAGAGATGCTCAATTGGGTTTAAGTCAGGGCTCTGGCTGGGCCATTCAAAAACAGTCACAGAGTTGTTCTGAAGCCTTCGGTATTTTAGCTGTGTGCTTAGGGTCATTGTCTTTTTTTTTTTTAAGGTGAACCTTTGGCCCAGCCTGAGGTTCTGAGCATTCTGGAGAACATTTTCGACCAGGATATCCCTGTACTTGGCCGCATTCATCTTTTCCTCAATTGCAACCAGTCTCCCTGTTCCTGGAGCTGAAAAACACACCCACAGCATTATGCTGCCACCACCACCATGCTTCATTGTTGGGACTGTATTGGACAGGTGATGAGCAGTGCCTGGTTTTCTCCACACATGCCACTTAGAATTAAGGCCCACAATTTCTAGCTTGGTCTCATCAGACCAGAGAATCTTATTTTCTGACCATCTTGGAGTCCTTCAGGTTTTTTTAGCAAAGTCCATGCAGGCTTTCATGTGTCTTGCACTGAGGAGAGGCTTCCGCCGGGCCACTCTGCCATAAAACCCCGACTGGTGGAGGGCTGCAGTGACGGTTGACTTTCTAGAACTTTCTCCCATCTCCCGACTCTATATGAGTGTCACAGAAAAGGGTCTGAATACTTACGGCTGTGTGATATTTCAGTTTTTCTTTTTTTAATAAATCTGCAAAAATTTCAACAATTCTGTTTTTCCTGTCAATATGAGGTGCTGTGTGTACATTGATAAGGAAAAATTAACTTAAATGATTTTAAAAATGGCTGCAATATAACTAAGAGTGATACATTTAAGGGGGTCTGAAAACTTTCCGTACCCACTGTACATTTACAAATGTATTTATTTTTGTTTTTATGTATTTTTTTAAAAATTATTCGACACTTGTACTCAAACTTTAACATTCATGTCACTTTCTCAGGTGAGGCCAAAGGAAGACGCAAAGCCCATAAGTGTTCCAAAATCATCATCATCAGAGCAGCAGCCTCCAGCAGCTCCAAAGGCAAAAAAGCCAGTGTTGTCACAATCCCAACATCAAACACAAACTCAGCGGCAGTGCCAAGTTCAGATGCAGCACCAGTCCCACACACAAATTCAACCCCAAACTCAGCCGCTATCGAAGGCCAGTTCAATAGTGGCACCAACCTCCTCTGAGCATGTTGATAAGCCATGGGAGGCCATAAATCCAGCGCAGCCTAGCACAGAGTTTTCTAAGAATGACCCAAATGGATCCACACCTCCAACCCCTCCAGTCCGTACTATGGAGAGCAAACTGGCCACAGCTGCACTCAGTCAGGGGGAAGCTACTTACCATAGTTTAGGTGAGAATTCTGCAGCTGGCCATCTGGAGGATGCCCATCCTCACCATCCCCTTTCTCCTCGTAAATCTTGCACACATCTCTACCATGCTAAAGGGTCAGCAGTCCTCGTTGAGCCCTCAGGAGTTGGATACTACCACCAGAGGCCAGTTTCAATGGGTCCACAGCCCATGCCACACCACTACAGACCAAACACTGTCCCCTCACACCTCTCGTATGTGTCAAAGTCCGAACCTCAAATACCTTACAGTGCCCGGGTAGACAATAGGTACAGCACTTTAGGCCCTAGGTCCTACCACCACTCTATAAAGGCAAGAGAAAACACCCGCAGTGTTTACGGGGCTTCGGGACATCAAGGTTATAGCCATGACCGAAACCATGGTTATCCCACTATTCGCAGAGTGCACTCGCTCCATGTTCCCCCCACTATCCACACAGTACCCATCCAAAGGACTGAAGTTCCTCCGGACGACATATTTTATCACCATCGACCTGTGTATCAGTGCAAACCCTACCAGCAGCCCCCGCAGCAATCCTCACAAGCAGACTATCATGTCACTCAACTGCAGCCTTACTTTGAGAATGGACGAGTCCAGTACCGCTACAGTCCATACTCTGGTTCTGTCCCTCTGGAGGCTCCTTGTTATGATATTGACCCTTATGGCACCATCCGTGTCCGCCATGTCCATTCAGCCAGTAGAGATTCAGGGACCATTGTTTGCAGACCCGGTGGAAAGGCTACAGGGTACCACTACCTCGCTCGCAATGTTCTCCCACCTGGAAAGGAGCACAGCTTTGTGAGTAGGGACATGCCACCGAGTCATGCCGCCAAGGAAATTCTTTCTTACCTCTCTTGGGACCCCGAGGAGTCAGAATGTCTGCGCATGCAGTCTATTCGTAGAGAGAGTAGGGCCAGACAGAAGATTAAAGGTCCAGTTCTCTCACAATATGACAATGTAGGCTCATTCACACCAGTTGATATAGCTGGGTATGACACCCTGCACTCGCGCAGTAAATCTGATCCAGGTAAAGCTCTGCCGGGTGCAACTGAGAACAAAGATAGTCGCTATCTCCCCAGACACATGGTCTCAGACCCCAATGTCCTCATATGTATTGAGACTGAGAAGAATGTCCAGGGTGGTTCAATGGGAGACAAGTTGGACGGGCTGGCGAAGCAAAGCAGCTCCAAGAAATGCCAATCATCTCATTCCATTCCTGCGAAGCTGAGCAGCCTCTCCCACCAGCATGAGACTTCAAGTGAAAAGCTTGGCGAAAGCAGCAGCCAGGCCAAACACTGGCAGCCAGAGAACCTGAACAAGAGGAGCTTCCAGACACGGCATGAGTGCCCTGATGCTGACCACCACCACGGTAAAGGTAAAACACCAAGCACCTATCACGATCCAGAAGATCAGCTATCCGCTCCAAAGGAACAGCTCGCCCACTGCAAACCTGAACGATCACACAGCTTGCGTGAGCAGCATCTCTACAACCACAGCAAAGCTGAACTGGATGGAGACTACTCGTATAACAAATACGGCACCAAACCAGTGCAGTCCCACTACGACAATTTGGACGATTACCACCCAGTACCTCAGCCCCAGTACATTCAAAAACGCAGTGGCTGTAATTCCTATCCGGCCCCGGGATTTGCGCACAACAACGGAGCATATTCCACAGCATTAGGCCAGGGAGCCTTTCTCCAGACTGACCTGGGTATCCAGAGGGCAGAAACAGAGATATGTACGGAATGAAATCTTCGCACCAGGGGAATTGTGAAATTTCCTTTAGAAGACTATGAGCTATGGTTGATCAGCCTCTGCAGGACAGTGGACTGTTGTACCGCCAATATTTTTGCTCTTCTGTATTTTTAAAGAATTGTCAAGGAAAATGTAAGGCTTTTTAGCGAAAGTCCTGAATGTACCCAAAGTTTTTGTTCAAGAGCTCATTTTTGCTGTGATTGAGTGGGACGCTAGTCATAAATGTAAATGATAAGAAAAGATGTAAGGTACTTTAAATAGGAACCAGAAAATGTCTAATATGATACAGTATACATTGTCATATATATATATATATATATATATATATATATAGTAAAAGGGATGTATTTTTTTAGACGTGGCCATTGGGTTTGGGCATAAACGGGGATAAGGTTTGCATTTTAGAAATGCATGCACTCTCTTACAGAACAGTTCTGTGTACTTCACTGTTCATTACGTTCTTTCTAAATATTGCGGCACAAGTAATGGGGGAAGATTGATGTTTGCATCATCATATCATCCCTCTACCAATATGCACACAGGTAGGCAGTACACTGTCCATGTTTGTCTTTTGAGAATCCAACCGTGTGAGTTTGACAATGATCGATTTAGGAATTACTGTCTGTTCAAATAGTGGATGTCATTATCTTTTATGTTCTTTGTGACTGTGCCATTTTATATTAATTTGCTAAAACACATTTGAGTTACGTCTAATGGAATGTTTTGGTACTTCATTAAAAGGGGGACCAAGAATGTCGGCGTGGTGCTTGCATATACTGGAGTTAAAAGTTAAAATACAGATGCTAATTTTAGCTGCAGATATGAAAGACATTTTTATTTAGATTTTTATTTTCCCATTACATTTTCATATTTGTGAGACCTGATCTGTCATGATTAATAAAAGCTGAAATTATTTTCTTCTAAAACAATGAACATGTTGATCCTGCTTTGTAGAAAAACAACTTTTCTTGTGTTTTACGGGTAATGTAAATCTTGCCCATATTATGCAAATGATTTGTGTAGTTAATAATTGAAATGAGTATTTCAGGCTGAAAACTGATGTGTGGTACACACATTTTGTACTGCATAGTGGAGTTTCAATGATATTAAAAACAAATGTATTGTATTCTATAACTGTTTGACCCAGTGTATCACTTGCAGATGTTGCTCTTCCTGCCTTACCTAAAGCCTCTTCCTTTTCAGTTGAGGCAGAGATAAGGCACCGTGTACTTCAATGTTAAAATCTTATCTCTAACTAATGGGTACTTAAAAGTTAGATATAAAATCAATAAAACTGTTCAGGACTAGTACTTAACAATGTGTCCATGATGCTGCCTGTTTCTTGGTTGAACATATCTTACTTTAGATGACAGTCATTCAGGTCATTGTGACACTATATCATATACTGACAGTGTGCAACAGTAGGTCGGGGAGAGATTTCTTGGTTCCTAGTCTGTTAATGCCTGGAGTAGATTTCTATGTAGTCCAATAGTGATCACAACAGTCTTTTTTGATGGTGTTTTTTGTTTTTTTAACTGATAAAAACAAATTTTTACAGAACAAAACTGGTGGAGCCGAAAACAGCTTAACCTGGAATACTGTCTTCTGCTTGAACGCTCTACTTCAACAGTATCCAAGTGCTGACACAAGGCAAAATGAGGAGGTCCTCAAAAAAAAAAAAAGCATAAAGACTTCAAAATTGCACACTTAAAAAGTTATGCGAAAGTAGAGCCAATGTACATCTTTTAGGACAAACTTGGGCTGCTGTAAACACGCTCTAAATTTATACCAACCTCAATTCCAATAAAGTTGGGACATTTTGTAAAAGAAAAGCAGCAATCTGATTTGAAAATCCTTTTCAAGCTGTATTGAATTGAATACACTACAAAGATATGAATGTGCGTCGTGGAAAAAAACTGAAATGCTCCCAGTCAGTCAAGCGGAGCGCTCATCAAAGTCACACAACAACATTTACAGATTTTGGAACTCTGTGCACACACAAAGCACCCGGTCCATTTAGAGAAAATTTAAGACTTTTAAGTGCGCCTTATGCTCGTGAAAATACGGTACATAAATTTTGCATTTTATTTGGTTGGCCTTCTGTATTTAACATATTTAATTTGGAGGTTTTGGTTACCTTATAATTGTTTTTAAAAAAACATCTGTAACTTAATAATGTGTATTATGACGTCCGTAGCTTCGCTGCACGGTAGTACCACGTGACCGCTTCAGGGAGTGGTTCAGAATATGGCGCGATGTGTGACACTGACACAGCAATTTAGACGCCGTCAAGCAGCTCTGTGAAAATGTGGGTTGATGCCATTCTCCGAAGTTGCCGAAAACATTACAAAAGCTGCCGCACTGCTACAGCTCAATAAATGATAATAGTGTCAAAAGCTTACTTTAGTTAAGTAGCTCAATTCAAGAAGTGAAACTCATATTCTAGAGATGCACCACACACACTGAAATATTTCATGATTTTTTTTTTTTATTATAGCTTACAGCAAATGACAACTGCAAATTCACCATCTCTAGAAACATAATGTAACAAACTATTATGAAACAATGGCATTTATTTTTAATGTGGAATTTGCCCTCTGAAAAGTATTTGACTCTATGTGTGAGTACTGAAATCAATTGAGTTTTCTACCATATTCAATTTTTTTTTTTTCTTTTTAGATGTGCCTGTATATGATTACTATTATTTTGGAAACAGTTACGCATACAGAATACGTTCAAACAACATTTCGTCATTTAAAAAACTATAGATTTTTGGGTCATTCGTAGTTATTTCCAGGTGCCACAACAACCACCATATTGCAAAGCATCACACATTATGGGGCCTAAGATACAGTTGCCTGTGATTATACACTTGGCCAGCAGGTGGTTTCGTGTGCACATGAAGCATCAAGAAATGGACCATTACTCGAACCAATGGCCGAAGTGTTACGATGCTTAATTTCAATAGAAAGCTATTATATGCATAGAAATAAAAGCTAAAAAGTGGGAGTTTCCTCGCTACTTTTCCATATAATCTATTTTCTCAACGACTGTCCATCGATGAACAACGGCATGTATCCCAGCCTCGTAAAATTCACTAGGCTGCGCTTTTAACCTGTTTTTTTTGTTTGTTTGTTTTTAAATACAGCTTTCTTAACTTCTTCATAATCAGAGAAGTGCTGACCCCAAACTCCTATTTTAAAAGTCCAAAAAGGTGACAATCTGATTGTCACATCCACTTTTTGACTGTGCTGTAGCCGATTGCAGCTTCCCCATAAACATTTTGAGTGGTGGTTCCCCTTCCAAAGCAAGAAATTAAAACCGCTCCCTGCTTCTGACAGACTTCCAAAATGGTTGACTGGAAGAGGACAATTAAAAAAAATTAAAACTTCAAACATGTATTTAAACTACAAACTGAAACATTTCTGAAGAAGAAAAACAAATTAAATTGGGTTCATTACTTTTTGACAGCCCCTTTAGTATAGATTTTTCAAAAACAGTGGGAGGAACACACTGCTATTTGTTATTTTAAATATTTAGGAATCACTTTTACAACAGCTACATTTTGTCTCAAGGCAACTATAATTTACAAGTGCATGTTTATGTATTTTGTACATGGATTTTTTTTTTTTTTAAATGTAACGTGAATGGCTCCAAATCTGGGCTAACACATATTTGTGTTGTATTCAATTGAATATAGAGCGAAGATTGTCAAATAAACGCAATGCATAATTTTAAAAATATACTTACTTGTGGAAACTCTTAAGGAAATAGGCCATTCACCTGCTTTGTATTTTGTGTCTATCGACAAGCCCACCTAACTTTCAGCTAAACTACATTAAAAACACCATTCCTCTTACAATTCATTTATACTCCGAGATAAAACTAGCAAAAAAAAAAAAAAAAAAGTCCCCAAGCATCAACAATAATGTTCTCTCCTGCCACTCCGCGTTTCTTCCAAAACAAATAAATGCTGACATTTTCTGTCATGTTGACATTTAGTACTCAAGTCTTTCATATAAGCAGACGGAATGGAGCACGAGCAAAGAACATAGCTCCGTATACATTATATTATAGTTTTACGTACAATATTCAGCAAGAATAATGGTGTCGTCCGTGTGTGCCTCTGTGAGGTAAATGAAGTCAAACTCCAATGTTTCTTTGCACTCGCCGGCAGTTGCAATGTGGGAGACATGATTGACGCGGCCGCCATTTTGCTGGCCGCGCTTCCATTGTGTGCGAGATCGTAAATATCTGACACTGCAACAACACGCTCGACACCCTGCGATAAAACGCCGCTTAATTTACCCTGGGTGAGTCGTATCCGATGTTACTTTGTTTACAGCGAGGCGTGCTCAATGCTATGTGCGAAATGTGTTAGCAACACGGTTGAGTGTGTGTGGAAATGTCGACTAATTTCGACGTTTAAGCTGAAGAGGGGGAAAAGAAATGTCGACCCTCACCACCTCTCGTTAGAAGTGAGGAAAGTGCTCGGTGCTTCTAAACACCGACGCATGTGCTCGTTTCTGGACTATTTCTATCCTGCTGCTTTCCTTCAGCTGTCGCGCCACGTAATTTGACACACACATATACGTTTTCGACATTTTAATGCTAGTCTTTGTTACTGTGAATCGCTGTGGTAGTCGTGCGTCCGGCTCAGTGTGAATAGTCTTTAACGTTTCATATGCGGCCATAAATCCTGCGGTTAGAGGCCAGCGATAATTCAGTGTCCCCGCCCTCAACGACAGCAACATGAAAGCTCATTGGTTCCTATGCACGTTAAAACCAACGCTGATTGGTGGGCGTCATACGTCACAGTATTTTGTCCCTTTTGGAGGAATAAACACTTTGTGGATTGGTTGGCCGTGAACAAACACAACATATCATCGAACGTCCAAATATCACAGTTTATGAAAAGTGACGAAGAAACATAATGAAAACAATAATAATGGGTAACGTCACAGACAACAAAGACTTTTGTAATCATACGTTCCTTCCATGCGCGTTAACGTTCTTTGGGTTTTTTTCTCATCTTTAACGTTCTTTGTTTTTTTTTTTTCTCATCTCGTTGCCACATTAGGTATGCTTAAGGCATCTCCGACTCAGAATTTATAAAAGTGCATTTGAATGTTTAAAAACACAAGTTGGTGTAACGTTCAACGGTATTGTTTTTTTTTTGTTTGTTTGTTTGTTTTTTGCGTTGTGATGTCATACAAACTAATGCTATAATTAATATTAAGCAACTTTGTTGTTTGGACTAGCTAGTGTAGTTTAAAGTTGAGGATTTATAACTTATTCACTGTTTGCAGAGTCAATAATTCAATTTCTGTGAGTTGTTGTTTTATTCCAGTTATTGGAGTGAGATGAACTTTGGCCACGCTGTGATCATACACCATCACAGTGCAAATGTGGAGCTCTGCATGAATAATTGATTGTAAATGATTTCAACGAAATAGCATTGAGATTTAATACAGTCCGAACAGTTACAGTTGTCAATGCGTTACAGTTGTCAATGCGTATATGTGTTCCCCAGTATCTGTGAATCTTAACAAAGTTAATCAATGTTTGATACTTCTTTTAGGTGATACTCGGTGGTCATGGCTCGTACCAAGCAAACTGCCCGTAAATCCACAGGAGGAAAGGCTCCTCGTAAACAGCTGGCCACCAAGGCCGCTCGCAAGAGCGCCCCCTCAACTGGTGGCGTCAAAAAGCCCCATCGTTACAGGTAACGTTTGCATGTAATGTGGACAACTCTTTGTAATACAGCAACCTCCCCTCAGTTCAACACAGTTGCTTTTAGGGCTTCCACAATAAGTCACCGGTAATGAATTTATCCGTCTTAAATGGTCATATTTGTAAGCTTTGTTTTTTCCTCAAAAGCGCTCGAATCCTCCCGATGCTGGCCACGCTGCCCCGTGTGTGCATGTGGCATGACGCACATGCGCAGTAGTGGTCTTTTGGGTCAGCCGTGCCATACCTGGAAAAACTAGCGTGACTTGTGTAGCAACAGCGCTCGGAAGTTGAAGCATTTAAGCCCAAATACTGAAGATGAATGCAATTCAAAACATGACAGACCGAACGCACTCTTCATGGCAGCACAAAAGTGATACACGAGCATCTAAAAAGAAAGTATGTTGTGGCTGATTTCCATTTCTAACGAAAAGGGACCGTCATTATGGTAAGCTGTTAGCTGCTATTTGGCCTGTTAGCTGCTAATATTAGCGTCAACGGCTGCGAGCTAATTGCTTAGCGTTGTAAACGTTAACGTTAGTTTAAGGCTAAAGATGACAGTTTCTTTAGCCTTAGCACACAGGTTATGTATTTGATATATATCCGATGAGTCGACTAATCGCAAAACTAAGTTGACTAATCGCAAAACTAATCGGTCACTAATCGACGAGCAAAATAATCATTGGTGGGAGCCCTAGTTGCTTGGCACAAAATTGCTACCAGATTCTGCTAAAGCAATATTTTTATAACAGACATGGCTTTGGCCTGAGCACAAAAACAGTGACTAGGTGAGTATTTCAGCGAATAACAGAGGATAGCATCCTAAATGAAAATCAGCGAATTTGTGAATCCAAACTGTGCATATGGTTCACTCTTCACCACTGTATTGGTTTGCCTTTTAAGTGCCTGTTCATGGTCGAGCCCTCGGTTGCAATGATAAAACGTGGCCCTCGTGATCATCGTGGTTGCCCATTCATCTAGTTAAGTAACAGTTCAACAATCTTAATTCAACTCAATTTTAACAAAGTGTTGTACATAAAACATGAGACAATAATGCTGGGGAACAATTTGAAAAAGATAAATTCTGTTGAGTTAGATTTTGTATGCTGATTAAAACTAAAATTGGTATGCTGATTCCAAAATTGCAGTCAGTTTTTTTTTCTAGCATGTCAAGTTGACCCCTCAGATACCCTCCAGATAAGCAAAATTCCACTGATTAGCTGCGGTAAGACTTTCCAGTTGATTACGATTGGACTCATCTACAGCTACGTGGCAACTTGTTTGTCCAGTCACGATTGAGCCAGTGTGGTGAGAGGTGTGTGCAGCTCCCAATAGGTCAGTACTATCAATATCTGCATAGAGAAAGTGAGCATAGTAGGAATTAAGAAGACTTGTGCTGGCTTTTCTCTTAACCTTGTAACCATGGGCATACCGTTGTAGGTTCTATTTCGTTTTATGCTGTATTTTTTTAGTTTTCAAAGCTTGTAACTATTTCATCTTAGCGTTTTATTTTCATAGATATAAAAATATATCGAGTAAAACATACAGAAGGCTTTGTTCAATTCTCCTGTCCCATTTAGTTGTCTCTTTCGCTTGACTTTACTACATTTTAGTGACAGCTCTCCCTCTTTATATCTCCTTCTGAATACGGTCAGCTCCACGTGAAAGGGCGAAGCTCCTCGTGGTGGCGGTTCCTCGCAGTCGTGGTGGCATCGTAGACAAGCGGAGAAAGTCTTATAAAGTCCGATATTATCCATTCAATAAAAACGGGACTGTTGTAAACAGGCTGCAAGGTGAGGGTGTGCCGATAGTCTTTGCCAAAGAATCTCACGGCAGAAAACAGTCCATAACGCGTTTACACGAACGCACACTGAACCTTAAATGACAGTGTGAAAAAGAACAAATTGAGAAAATTAGCAGAGCTGTGTAACAGTCTGCCGACTCTTAAGGCGCCATCTTTGAACTCCTTAACTGATGTACATGTCTCAAAGCATAAGTTAACCTTCCTAATAAGACGTAATAAATTCCCCTGTAAGACATTAAAAGCGGGTATGTACTGTGAGCTTGTCATTTATCTCCAGGCCTGGTACCGTGGCTCTGAGAGAGATTCGTCGGTACCAGAAGTCCACGGAGCTGCTGATCCGCAAGCTGCCCTTTCAGCGCCTGGTCAGGGAGATTGCTCAGGACTTCAAGACTGACTTGCGTTTTCAGAGCGCCGCTATTGGTGCTCTGCAGGTAGGTGTGTGCGTGTGTGTTCATCATGTGACATCGAGTTCGGAAATGTGTCACATGAGTATCTTTTGTTTTTGTTTGTGGCTGCAGGAGGCCAGTGAGGCATACCTGGTGGGCCTATTTGAGGACACCAACCTGTGCGCCATCCACGCCAAGCGGGTCACCATCATGCCCAAGGACATCCAGCTGGCCCGCCGAATCCGCGGAGAGCGTGCTTAGAAAGGATTTTTCACCTTTGTCCCTTTTATTTCTTTCTTTGCCTTGCCTCACCCCCTCCCATCTCCCCAGCTTCTCTGTAGACTTTTAAGAGGTAGAATTACGTTGATGTTTGGTCTCTGCGGTTTCTTTGTCTTCACCAAATGTTTCATGCAAACTTTTTTGTGCACGTACAAGGTGTTGCAGATCAGGCAAACATAGGCACGCACGTTCAACCATGCTGGGTTTGAGAGGGGCGTATCCAGACACCAGTCACACCTTTGGGTCCATGTTGGACTCCTGGGCTGCGGATGGGGTGAGAAGAAGGGCTAGTCTGCTTAAGGGGAGCTGCAACTTCCACAGCAGGGTGCTATTAAAACTAGTCTGACACTTCTGCGCCGTCTTACTTGACACACATCTAGTCAGTCGTAACCTCTCCTCTCATTGCGCACCAGCAGCTCGACGACTCGCTCCACCTTTTCAAAGCACATCTCTGCCTCGAAAGTGTGTGCGGGCAGTCAGTTTGCGTGCATGTGTGAACTCTGATCTTCTCGACCAGCTGTAATCGACAAGCAAAAAAATCTTCATGGGATTATTGTGGAAATGGTGTCTATTTTTGTTTTACTTGTCAAAATCACAAATCAACCCATCCTTTTCCACTTCTGGAATTGAAGCATGAAAAAAAATGTTGAAGGCTTTTTTTTTTTTTTAAATAGTAACATGAATTGAAAATCAAAGGGCTTCTGTCCAACATTGAGCTATATTTTTAATTGCAGGCACAAAGGGGCGACATTTTACCAGCAGTCGTTGCCTGTTGGGGAACAAACCTTGTTTTCTTTGGTGTCATGTGGTTTTATTCCGCAACATAATTTAACAGGACATACAGCTGAGGTGGTCATTTCTCACGTCTCTAATTCTCTGTCCCTTTCTCCAAATTTGTAAGACACACTATAACCTCATTGCTTTATTTTATATTTTTTGGTAAAGGCTCAAGATTTTCAAATGTATGAATAAGCTGATCTTTGTATTTTCCAAATTACGGTAGCATTAAATAGATGTTAAAAAGAAACCAATGTAAGTTGCTGTTTGTTTTGCTCAATTAAGATCCAGAAACTTGTGTGTGCCATATGTTTATATACGATATATTTGCAGATACCACATAAGGAATGACTTAAGTGGTTGTACGGTAAAAAACAAAACAAAAAAAACCAAATATGAAACCATTTGGAAAAAACAGGAAGTACGACCGTGACTGAGCGTGCACCACGGTAACCTTAGTCGTATACCGGGACCTTTGTAAACCGAGGACCACCTGTAATAGAATTGTGATAGAAACTGATTTAAGTATACAGTACTGCATAAACCCCTTGCAGCTACCAGTACCCTTGCAATGATGCCATACCCCCTAGCGGATGTCATCTGACTCGCTTTGAGGCAATGCAAAAATCGTAAATAATTTACGCATATAATTGCCATGGGGGGGAAGCGTGAATAAGCGAGGGATCAGGAAAAAGACGACATAAGCGGGTGGTTCCTAAAAGAATCCGCGAATAATGAACTGCAAATTTGCACTACTCATATGTGGGTGTTTATTCGATTACAGGCCTTTTTGTGTCCTTGATGTAAAAGTGTAAGAAAAAAATTGATTTTTTTCAATAACCAGCAGTGGGCGTGCCTAATTATAAGTGTTGGCTAAAATTCCATGTTAATATTAGTATATTCTGACATTTTTTGAGCGGTTTTATGGTGGTATTTTACAGTTTTCACCCTGTCCCTAGCCCAGGGTTTGGTTATATGAAGCTCTATCTTACTACTAAAAAAATGCTAAAATGGTGTAACTTTTACCATAAATTCCTTAAAATATAATAGAATTAATGATTTGTCATCATATATACAAACATTTCAAATTCTGTCTTTTATTCTTACTAAAATATGCCTGTCCCTTAAAGTTGCTGTCATTACCGCCACATTGACCATTTTCAGATCAATAAAGTTGATTCAAAATCTGATTCTTTAATTCCCTATGTCATTTTGTCTTGTCACTCAAGCACATGCTAGGGCAGAGAGAAGTCAGACATTTTGATAACTGGAAGAGTAAGTTTTTCCCCCCTCATTTGTACCCTTAAGTCACATAATATTTTTATTGCATGTCATTACCAAACGACTTGTAGTGTTAATATGTTTGAAGATTTTCCTGTAAAAACTTGATAATCATATAAAAATGTTGTACAGGACTAGCTAGCTAAAATAAAAAACATTAAGCGAACTCTACCAGTTAGCTAAAAAACTTTGAAACTTTCATTACCATCACGTGTCATCACATAGTGCAGTGTGGTGTTGATGACAGAAACGAAAATCAAAAGTGCCCGAAATCAAATAAACACCCATATAGTGTGTATATAAACAATTTCCTCTTGAAGACGTCAAAATAATTGGTAAATTTTTTTTTTTTTGCGATAAGTGCTGCTTTTTGAAAAGCCAATTCAATGAATGCCACACTTATATTCAAAAAAAGCCTCGAAATTAAAATGCGTAACTCCAGAAAATAGGTATACAATAGCTTATTTAGCATAATTTTACAAATGTGTAGCACAATGTACATTTCTTTTGCGAGATTTAATACGCGTAACCTATTGTTGATTGGCCGAGAGAAATCACATGGAGTTACCAAAAGGGCCAATTGTGACGAACTTCAAAATGACGTGTTGCGGTTAGTTTGAATATTGTTCCACATGGGGAATTACCAGCAGGGGGCAGTGTAAACTCAGTTTAGATATGCGAAAAGGAGCAGGGAGATGTTTGCCTTGTCTAGAAATCCCGCTCCCCCTGCATTTAATAGAATAGGAATACAAATAAACAAAATGCAACTGAAATATCCTAACCTTTGTTTGAGGTTGATGAGACAGGATAGGTCCTAATTAAGACGAAAAAAAATGCTTTATGTTTCTCATATGTTATAGCTTGTCTCCGATAGACTGCAATGCAGAGGTGGAAGTAAGTCACATATGTGCACAAGCAAGTCTTAAGTCATAAACTTCAAGTCTCAAGCGAGTCCCAAATCACTGGGGGGGGAAATATTTTTTTTTTTAAATCAAGCAAGTCAAGTTGAGTCGCCACAAAATTTCAAGCAAGTCGCAAGTCAAGTCATACCATCTTGCTCCAGTCGCAACATATATTGGAGTGGTAATACAATATTTTTTAACATTTTCCCCGCCATAAATTATAACACTAAAAATAGTATTCCCACCCTATAAAAGTTAAAAGAACAACTGAGATTATGATTGAGTCAATTTATTGCACTGAATAATTTTAAAGTTGTGTTTCAAATTCAATTTGAACTTTATTTCTAAACAAACTGTGCCATGTACCTTTTGGTGACAGCCTTGTAACTCCAGCAGTTGTTAAGAAAACACAATTAAGCAAAAAGCCAAGACTGTTTTCTGTTGGTCAAATATAACTACATTTGTACCGAAGGGGCTAAAGGAGAATGAAAGAGATTCATAGTTAACGGAATAATACATGACATAAATATGTTGCCATCCTTCAAAAAAAAAGTAATGTGAACAAAAAATCTGCATTCTTCCTGTGTCCTCAACTTTAATTAAATCACTCAGTTGGGTTTGTCAATTTATTTAGAAGCAATGACTCGGGACAATTGACAATTGTCATTAGATTAAAGGTTACGTTTCATATGTTGTGGTCTCAATTTTAGTGCAGACAGCTTTATCACAGAGCCGACACAACAAATGACATTTTGATGGTGACACTTCAATAAACACATTCGTTCATTTTCCGAACCGCTTATCCTCACGAGGGTCCTATCCCAGCTAACTTTGGGCGAGAGGCGGGGTACACCCTGAACTGGTCGCCAGCCAATCGCAGGAAGCAGCAGCAGAGCAGTGACCAGTCCAAACCTCGCCCTCCCAAGAAGAAAGCCTCCTCAGTGCAGGAGCCCAGCGCCCCCGATCACGTTCCAGTCAGGCACCGGTCTGATCCAGAGCTCCAGTAAGGGAAACACCGCCGTGTCCAGATGAATTTGTGTCATGTTTGTGTGATAAGAAAAGTGCATCATTATTCAAATAAGCATAATCAAGCATATCAATCAGTAGGCCTGCGAGTTCCGACACCAGAAATCGGTATCGGGCCGATAGCGGCCTTATTTCAAAGTATCGGGTATTCGTGAAGGCTGCCAATACAAACCATCGATACTTAAGGCAAACAAAAAAAAAAAAGATGACGTTGAGTAAGTCATCCTCACCAGTAGGCGGGGTATGATTAAAGAAATGTACACTAAATTGACATGAATGGATAACTCCAAAGAGATGTTGGATTTAATCTTCACATGAATAATAAAATCAGATTCTATATGTTGCTTATTTTCATGATGATTTGCTGCTACTACTGTCAATAATCACCTGTAATTGTGTTAATTTCATTTTCAAGTATCAAACGTACTAGTTGCATCGTTGTTGTACATTACTCGTACTGGTCTCGGTCTGGGGGGGAAAAAAGTGGTATCGAACATCTTAAACCGTTTATAACCGTGCTGTGGCGAAAGACACCAGCCTCTTGTTGTTTTGCAACATATTTGTGCAAACACACACAAATGCATCGTCCTGCTCTGCACCGTGTCCCTCCCCCATTACATCTGCTCCTCCCCAGGATTACAGTACAAGCGTGTGTGTGTCTTTGGTGGGGGTGATACAGTACAAATGTAATATGCCCTCTCTAAGAGGTTAACCAATCAGGGTGCACAGATGCAGGGATTAACCAATCACACCAAACAGGGAGGGAGGGCGGAAGAGATTACAGTGTGCGCAGAGTGGGATTAGGTCAGTGTGGAGTGCAAAAAAAAAGTGCTTTGAAGTGCTGGCCGTCTTCTCATCTTGCAAATCATCGTGAAAATATTGTCACACCACATACAAAGCAACAAATAGAATCAGATTTTATTATTCATATGACGATTACATCCAACATCTCTTTGGAGTTATCCATTCATGTCAATTTAGTGTATATTTCTTCAATCCTCTCGCCCGAAGATAGCTGGGATAGGCTCCAGCATACACGTGACCCTATAATGAGGATAAGCGGTGCAGAAAATAGACGGATGGATGGATGCATTTCTTTAATCAACAATGAATTAATAACTCCTTCACACATCTATACAATAAAATGAAATACAAATCAATGAAGATCTCGAAACATGGCAAATTTAATGCATTAAAGGTCATGGAATATCTACAACTGTAGGATTGGACTGCTGGCATTTGCAACATAACGGCCCAGACATGTAAGAGATGTTGTTGGATATATTCGATGCTTGCGTGGCAGTAATCAGGTCATGTTGGGATTACGAAATTGTCAGAGGAGGAGTGTGGCATGGGATGAAAGAAGAGGGACCACTGAGATTCGTAGTGATATGTGGAAATGTTCGAGCCTCTTTGTAAAAAGGAATTTTGCTTTCTGGATGTGTGAGAGTCAAACTGTTATAGAAGCAGTGGCGTGCAAAGTGTGTGTGTGTGTTGGGGGCATCCTAACAGGTCTTTTTGGGCAGCCCACACCCACCCCTCCTCCCATGCGAACAAAAAAAGGACACACAAATATGGAACAAAAAGAAAGATGAACAAGAAGGAGGAAGGGAAAACGAAAGAGAGCTGTTAGAAGTAAAGAGAGGAGGTGACAAGAGATGGGTGAGAGACAGAAAGAGGAGGATAGGGCAATAATCCCAACTAATTCACTTAGGGCACAGCTGAAGGGAGGCTAAGAGGATTGGGACACTTCCAGAAGCAGATCAACTAAAATAACCAAGACGAACCAAGGAAATGACGAACATGACGCTTTGGGCCTGACCGGAACATGATCACTCAGTGATGTGTTCTTACTGACTTCTAGCTAACTGTGACAAACTATCTCAAAGACTCCGGAAAAAAAATTATTATCAGTGCACAACAGTGGACAGAACAGACCACTTTAATATGACACGCGACTAAAAACAATGTCCTAATTTTCATCCGTCAAACTGAATTGGACGATGACACTAAACGCAAACACTGTAGAACTGAACACAAATGCTCGAGAACATATAGATACGAACAAATTACATAGAATGAAAGAAAGAAATCAAAATAAATTGAAAGTCAAGACGTTTGCAGCTCTGCTTACCTAGCGAGTAGTCGTGTAGCGTACAATAGGCTGCCGAGTCGGTCATGTTAATAAAGAAGGGAGCTCTCAGTGTTTTTTTTATGTGTAGGTCTTTTTCCTAAAAAGATTTTAAGGTTCGTTTGCATATAATTTGATCAATAATGGAAAATACGTGGCCCACTGAATTTGCTTTTGAAAGTCAATTAATTTTACTGATACGAGTATTTGAATTATTGGCAGTTGTTATACACCAAAACTTCATAAGTTTTAATGCTGAAACGGCTTTCCAAAATAAAGTTTCATGATTTGCAACCTGTTTTCTCAAGATGCTAATTACATTTTGGAAACGAGCTGAAAATGGCTTTTCCATAAAAACTACCCCAAATGCATCTTAGTGTCTTCAGTTCTTTTTTTTCTTTTCCAAACAGTCCTTCTTTGTGACTCAAGCTGTCTTTACCGTTAATGCCACCGGCCAGAGTCTCGTTATGTTTTTCCAACACACCCGAGGGATCTGTGAGCTGAAGTGAAAGGATGACGTTGCCATTTTTCATTCATACAATAGCCGACAGCAAAATAAACGGTGTTGTTTCTGAGATATGAATGAATATTTATGAATTTGTAAGTCTCCGCACTGTTGCATGTCTACCGTTATTACGATTGTATAAAGACAAGCGTGAAATGGGTTTAATGAGTAGTTAGGATCATATTTGAAAATTAGTGGGTCTGTTTCAGCAAGAGAGACATTTACCCATATAAAACCAAGACGGCATGAAAACTGGCTAAACTACATTATTTAATTTTTTTTACCTGTCTTTACCATTATTGATCAAATGATATGAAAAGGAACCTTAAAAGCTTTTTGATCTGTTGGTTATATGTTTGTAGTCTGGCAGTAACAAGAACATCACTGCTGTCCAAATATATTGCGGTGAAAAGCTTCTCGACAACGCTTGCCTGAAAGTGAAATCAAACTCATACAAAAGAACATCAGCAGGACGCTTCACACTAACAAACTGGACGCTGCCCTGTAACGCTTTCTAGAGGACCTGGAACTTCCAGGAGTTTTGGTCCTTATGGTCCAGGCAGTCCATTGTAGTGAATCCTAGTTTCCAGGCCTGCTGGTCCTTGTAGTCCAGGCAGTCCACTGAGGTGAAGCCCAGGGAGGAGGCGGTACTGTAGCCCTGTGAAGACAGCGAGGCGGGCGATTGGCTTAGAGAGCCCCCCATGGAGGGCACGGTGATGGGGCTGAGAGCGCCCCCGGTGCCCGATAGCTGCGAGTGCATGGGGGACAGGTATGCGCTGCAGTCCAAGCCTGTGAAGTAGGAGGTGGTGCTGGCGTAGCCTTGGGCGTAGGCTGACGGCTGGCCGTAGCTCATCTGGTACGGTGAGGGCCGCTGCATGCAGGGAGCTGTGGAGGAGGCCAGGGGGTCAGGGAGGGGGGAGATGGCCGGGCTCCAGATGGAGACGGCGGTGTTTCCGGTACCGGAGCTCTGGAGCAGACCGACACCCGACTGGGCTGACGAGGGGCTGAATGAGCCGGAAGGGTTTGGGACGGGATCGGGGGCGCTGGGCTCCTGCACTGGGGAGGCCTTCTTCTTGGGGGGGCGTGGTTTGGACTGCCCACTGCTCTGCTGCTGCTGCTGACGGCACTTGGCACGTCGGTTCTTGAACCACACCTGGACACAGACAACAAGAAGTTTCATCAAAGACAAACTCAGTTTGGCTTCCCATGGGCCCTGAGCGCTTCCGGGGTACGCAAGTCCACTATTGAGCCCTTTTTGACCCTTTAGGGACACCGCTCTTCAAGACTGTAATGCAAAAGTCAGCCAAAACTAGTCACCAATTTTTACTGCGCCGTTGCTCAAATGTCAAGCCTCAGAGACCCCATACCCCCATGACCAGGCACATGCGCAGAGATTTAAGAAATTAAGGGCACCCACGGAAAAATCTTCTTTAAAAAAATATATATTTCGGCGGATGTGTTCATGGCGAAGTTTTATTGTTTTAGCCCCCCTAAAACCAACCGTCAGCCCCCCCTAAACAAATATTGGTCGCCATCGACGATTACCTTTGTGGGCAAACAAATTTTCCATCAGCACCCCCTGTCGACCACCATTTCCTGGGGGGGGGCTAAGCCACCCCAAATGTGAAAACTTAGTGACGAGCCCGGGAGAGAGCGAAGGGAGAGCCGAAGAGGAACTCAAAACTCCATCCTTCCATTTTGGATAGCACTTATCCAGTTCACGGTTGCAGGGACTCGGGAGCCTATTCCAGCTGACTTCGGGGCAGAAGTTGGACTAATCCGCTTCGGTGATGTCCCTCGAAAACTAAACACGTTTGGCTGCCACCCCCGGGTGGGTACCCAGGGCCACCGCCCCCTCCGCCCACCTCTTTGCGTGCCTCTGGTTGCCAACTAATCACAGTGCACACGGACATTCACACTCACATTTCCATCAACCGCCGTTTAGATGTACTTTTGTTTGGCGTTCGTCTTATCTGTTCGCTCGGTTTTCGTCTCCACCTGTTCCCGTCAGCCCTGTTCTTTGTGTCTACCAATCAGCTCTCGTTCGGTTGTTTGTTTGTGTTTCTTTGTTACTTTTATTCCTATTTGGAGGGGACTTTTGTTAGTTTAGTATTTGGAGTTTCCTATGAACCTTGTCTTTTGTTGTTGTTGTTACCTGTACACGTGACTCTGGCAGGTTGATTTTGAGGGCCACTTCCTCCCTCATGAAGATGTCCGGGTAGCGGGTTTTCGAGAAGAGGGCCTCCAGGATGTCCAGTTGCGTTCTCGTGAAGGTGGTCCGCTCCCTTCGCTGCTTCCTGGGTGTGGCTGCAGAGAAGAAGGGAGGGGAGGGTCTCAGCACACAGATGCGCTTCTTGAAGGTTGCGTGACGTCATCGTCGTGTGTGTTTTTTTTTTTTGTGCCCATTGTTTTCCTGAAGCAGATCAGCGTGACAACAAATAGACAGACAGTTGGGGATCTCCTCCAGTGATCTTGACTTTGCTGCGGGGGAGCGTTACGCGAGTATTTGCTCATTATACTGAAATATTCCAGTCCGCGGTGTTTCAGTTTCACCCCCCCCCCCCAGAGGGAGAAAAAAAAACGTTTTACTTTTTACTCGCGCGACTTGAGTTTGCGCAGTCAAAGTCTCAGTCGTCGGCCAAACGCCTCGAGAGTATTTGTTTCAGAACGAGTCAAGTGAGGAAGACGTAGGAAGAAGTAAGCGACATTTAACGGAATGTCCGCTTCTGGGGGGGGGGGCGGACTGCAGGAGAAACTTGTGCAATAATAAAAAATAAAAATAGCCTGAATGTTGGTCTCTATCTCGAAATGACAAAAAAAAAAAAAAAAAAAAAAAAAACATCTCAAATATCTGTACTGCTTCTCCTCACCGGGGTTGCGGGCGAGCTGAAGCTCATCCCAGCTGAATCTGAGCCAGAGGCAATATTGTCATTATTTATTATGATATATTTTTTAATACAATTTAATTGACTGGCTATATATTTGAACCGTAACAATCGCGTTTGATGATGAAACACGCATGCGGCGGGTAATATTATCCCGTGAACCTACGTTTTTGGTTGCACATTATTCAAATGTAGCAAACTGACGTCATTTTCGCCTAAAATAGTTTAACAGTTTTTAATCATGTGCAACCTTAAGTGAATTCAAATTACTTTATTATTATTATTATTATTATTATTTTCAAAAACAGAAGTAACGGGACGGATAAAATATAAATAAATAAAATAATGCAACTTGTCAGTCCGCCCGTTTCGCAAAATAGCTGTTTTGTTAGTTCTAAATAATAATAATAATAATCATAATAAAAACAGTAATTTGATACAACATGAAGTAAAATATATATATTAATACTTATCACGTTTCTTAGCAATGAAATATTTATATTTAGCTAATCAGTAAAGCGCGAGGCAAAAGTTTCGTCCTCCACACGAGGGTGGAAATGAAGTACACAAGCACAATTCAAATGAAAGAAAAACATGTTTTTGGTTTTGTTTGGTTTTACTTACACGGATAAGCGACAGTCGTGTGCAGCACGTCCATCCCCGGGCCGGGCAAATTTAAGCCGTTCATGGTGTAATGGGGTTGTTTTATGTAGGACATCATCTTGACTTGCAGCCTCTTCGATCGCTCGCTCGCAACGCAACAATTGTCACTAACTCCCCCCGTGGCTCCAAATTTTAAAGGGTGGCGGTGGGGCGGGCTGGGGTGGGGTTGGGGGCAACACTTTTCTTTTTAATGGTCAATCTGGAGTCAGATGGCGCTCACGCTTGTTGTTCTTGTTTTCTTCCCCCACCGCCCCCACGTCGTCGCGCAGGTGTAGCGGCCCCACGTTCGCCTGCACGACTCGTCGAAGGGACGCTCGAGTGACGTTCTGCCCCGCGCACGCTGCTAATTAGACGCCGCAACTGGCCTCTCGCTAGTCCCGCCCACCGCACGCGCATGCGCAACAGGTGAGACGGGGGGTGGGTGGGTGGAGGGAAACCAACTTCCATTTATTGATGGGAATATTCCCACCAGTAATGTATGGCGCAGTAAAAAGAAGGAACACTTGGAGAAAAGTGACCCCAATAGGGCAAAGCTGGGAAGAAAAACATGGAAATATTTGGAGCACCGAATAATGAAAACTAAACTGATTCTACATACTCTGGACAAAGTTAAAACATTTTATCTTTTGGCAGAGGTGCATAGCAAAAACTATATATATTGTACATCAGGTAGGTGCAAATAATTTTTTTTGTGGGGGTCGGGGGGGGGGTGGTCAGGTGTGCAAGCCCAAAAAAAAAAAAAAGGGCACCTATCACCAAAAATTATTCATACGATTAATTAAAAAAAAGAACAGTAGTATGTTGTTAACGTAATCAATATAGTCAATAATACCACTAAATGAGGTGAAGGTAGGCTATAGTGGACATGAAAAGTTAACAGACCCCCGTTCAATTGGCAAGTTTATGTGATTTACAAAAATGATTTCAAACCCTTTTTCCACTCTTAGTTAGAAAGTGTATATAGATATATATATGTATATATAGTGCCACAGAAAAGTATCGCACCCTTCTCAAATTCTTATATTTTTGCATGGTTTCCCCACTTTAATATTTAAGATCATAAAATAAAATGTAAATATCAGACAAATATAACCCAAGTGAACTTACAATGATGTCTTTAAACGGTGAGTTCATTTATTAAGGGGAAAAAAACCTATTCGGGTACCTGCGTGTGTGTGTGTGAGCGTGTGGTAGAACAGACTCATAGGGGCGGGAGGTTGTCCGATATGAAGATTGAAGATGATTGTATGATGTAAGATGAAGTACTTTTTTTTTTTAGGCCATTTGCACACGTATTACTGTACAGTACAAAATTATTGTTCTGTAGGTTATTTTGTAGCCTAAAATGTCCAGTACAGTACAAAGTTATTATAAATAAATAATAATATTAATAATAATAAAAGCTTGAAAATCATTTTATCCAAATTTACCACACCGATCTGCTTGCTCATGGTCACTCAGCATAGGCGAGTTGCTTTCCTGTGCTGCAAGGAATTAGTGTGCGTCCTAGTTCAAAATCTGTTGCCAAAGGTGAGCAGCTTGGAAAAAAAACTGTAACTGTACCAAAAATAGACTCCAAAGACTTGTGTTTTATATTCCTCAGAGCCAGAGCCATTCTCTCTCTGCCATCGTTCTATGCACAATGGACAATAGCTAGAACCATCATAACATGGCCGCCACGTAGGCACGGGAGGCACATCTTTTGGAATCGGATCTCGTCGTATTGTATATCTGTGACACGGAAATGGTGCTCAAGCATCTACATAGATAGTCAGCCCCGTTCTCTGCCTGCATTGCGCCACAGCGCCAGTAAACAACAGCGGCCAATTCTGGAACTAACAACGACATTTTAAGTGACAAATGGAAACCTTTTTTGGACGCATTCCTCAGTCCCGACAATCTGCTTTATCAGATATCCGTTATGTCGGGATCCGTTTTATCGAGGTTCCACTGTGTTTGTGTCTATCTATCTATGTATCTATCTATCCATCCACCCATCCACCCACCCATCCATCCATCCATCCATCCATCTATCCATCTATCCATCTATCTATCTATGCAGATGCTTGAGCACCATGTAGTAGCTATGTGTGCACCTGCCTACTGTACATAGAAGTGCAGATGTGTAAACGAAAACAAAAAAAAAGACACCGGTCAAATTAGAAGTAGTTATTCAACTAATTTACTTAGGAAAAAGTAAAAATGTAAAGCCTGAGATGTAACAAAAGTAAAAATTTTTTTTTTTAGTGTATATTATACACACTACCAGTTTTGATAACTTGGCACAAAGGGGAAAAAAAAAAAAACATCTTTGCGCACAAAATAAAATACAACTTTGGGCAATTCCAGCAGACAGCGAGTGAACTTTGATGAGCTTCACTCTTCCATTGTTGTCTGAATGCCAAAGGTGGAAGTGCTAGCTGCGTCAAGCACCTTCAGCTCTTTCAAAATATATGGATTATATTTGTTTTAATTTCATGTTTTCGTGTCTTCATGGTGAGGGTGGGGCGGCGCCATAGCACACTCTATAGGCCAGCCGCTGCTGTTTTTTTCCCCCTTCAAATTATAGTGACGTTCTCTGTAATTTTTGTGTTTTGTGTGTCTGTTCTCTTTTTCTCTCTCTGTCCCCTCTCAAACAAAACTCGTTGTGTCCGACTGAATTTCCAATAAATATCTATCAGAACATAATTAACCAAAATGGGAGTGTAGCAAACTTCCGTGTTGCACAGAAAAAATAAATTGTTTCGGGATAAAAAGACATACAGATTCTCTATTCTGAATAATCACGCAGCCGAATCCTTTACGTTATAGTTACAGAACAAATGATGTTATGATTTAATGCAACGTTCCTAAAATGTGTTTTAATTGTCAGAGCAAAACAAAAAAACAAACAAATAGCTACAATGTATTTAAATAATTGTCAAACACGCATACATTTTTGGGCTAAGAGATATTATTGTTCACGTTTGTTGTGATGAATTTATATCCGTATATGTTGATTACAGCAAAGCATTTACATGTACGTTTTGAAGTGTCAGATGCCACAATACTTCACGAGCAGCAATAGCTTAATGCTTTTCCCCCAGTAACATTTTATATTAAAACACCATTTTCAGAAAAGCCATGAAAAATTAATTTCTATACAGACTGTAATAAAACTGTAAACGTCAGATTATATTTTACACACAACAGCTGTGTTCATGTTCTCTCTCTCCGTCCCACAGATCCACAAACACCCAGTTGCACAAAACCCACAAAGCTCATTTGATTTATCATAATATGCTTTATCTGAAAAGTCTCTTATCACCAGATAAAGGGAGGAAAGACAGAGCAATCCGTTCAGTTGTGAAGCCGGAATGGGTGCTGAAAGGAACTATTGCCATGCAAAGTGCACGAAGGAGTGAGTTTTGACTGAGACAAGAAAATGCTGGATGGAAGAAGAAGTAAAGGAGAGGACCATGCAGGGACGCTGCTGCACGAGACGGACACATGTTACTGGACAATTTGATCTCAACAAAAACATGGAGGAAGAAAATCATTGGATTGTCACAGTTTTGTAAGGTTTACTAAAGAAAACCCTGTAGGAAAACAGACTAAAGAATTTTTGCGAGATACAGTATGTTTAAATGTATTGTTATGTACAAGGCGCAGTCAAAAAGTAATGAGCCCAATTTTCCTCGATACAGTAACTTTATTGATTGGAATAAAAAGGAAGAATCATCGCAGCTTTTTTAAAAAGAATCTTCCTTTTTCTCAACACTGACTGTCCCATCGATGAACAAGGGCATGTATGTGAGCCTCGTAAAATTCAGTAGCCTGTACTTTTAACATTTATTTATTTACTTTTTTTTTTTTTTTTACAAATTGCTCAACTTGTTGGTCATCTTTTAAAGGTCCCAAAAAGGTGATAATCTGATGGCGCCAGAACGGGTGAGTTTGGGGGATGGGTTATGGTTGTCCAGCCAAAGGAACTGATGACTTCACGAGCTCCTTTTCTTGTCACGGAGGTCACTCGAAGCAGGCTGCTGTCTTCGCCTTCGATCCTGGACACGCACTTTTGGACTGTGCTGCATCATATTTCAGCTTCCCCATACACATTTTGCAACCTTTTGAAAATGTTTAGCGGTGGTTCCCCTTCCGAAGTAAGAAATGCACTCACACCTCTCAGCTTCAGAAACAATAACGTCATTTCCCAAATGGCTGACGGGAAGAAGGACAGTAATCCTAAATATTCTGAATACGTGTACATGTCTACTTTTATGTATGACCATCATGCACGAGTGGCACAGCCCATTTTGCAGCTACAGCTACAAACAGACAAGTGAGGAAGAAGACCGAGCTGCTTTAATCCTTGTTGGACTATACCCTCCCCGAAAGATGCACTAAAAGCAACACACGGGCAATGATGCACGCAGGGGCTTTTATTTATGAACGCTCAAAATATGAAGGCCAACTGCTGCCTTAAATCTTTGGTAGGCACTGTATGAAAACCAGTCTAAGTGTGGAGGAAGAAAGAAGAAGAAACAGGTATAGATAAAAGGAGGGGTCAGAATGGAAGGACAGAGAAAAAGCAGGTGAAGGGGCAGAAAGAAGATTGCTGCCGCTTCTTGTCCCCACTGACACACTGCTGCAGTTAATCCAGATTAGAGTGTCTAAAGCAGGTCGGCTAAATCTGCAGGCCAGCCAGCAATACAGAGGCCGCTGTCAGTCCCAATCACTCACTCGGCACAAACACACGCACACTCCGTTAATCTCTTCTGTGCAAACCAGGTGCCACCAGCAGCTCAGCATAGTCAGATACCGGACAGCCACCCAACCCCCTCTTTCCAGTCCAGTTTTAAAAAATTAACAAGCACGCAGTATCATCATAATTGTTTTTTTTTTTTTTACACCTTTCTGTGGTTTGTAAGTCGCCCACGGGGAGATGGAAACAAGTTACCTGAAAACAGGAGTAAGTGGTTACCGTCAGCGAGTTTGACCCTTTGCGCTTTGAAATTCGTCCGGATTCCTTGTAAACAACCAAAGACGGTAAAATAGCAACATGTCGTCACAATTTTCCCAACATTTCAGATCAGTTTCACAAATCACAAATTTGTTTACAATCAAAATGTAAAACTTGTGTACAACCTTTTTAACCCATTTATTTTACAGAAACAAGCTTTAAAAATGTTTAAAGGTCACCATAGAGAGCCATTTCATAAATATGTATTAAAAATAAGGTAAGATTTTAAAATATAACTATGTAGAAGGCTAATGAAAATATCTTACTGACATATTCAAAATAAAGTTTGAAAAAAGAGTGAGCAACTACAATTTGAAAGGCACAGAAGTCAGAAGATTTAGAGCCAAATGTTATGGAAGTATAGTAGTAAAAGGTGTGAAGTTATGGAATAATTTAAACATAGAAACAAAAGAGTGAAGCTCAATTCATGTATTTTAAAAGCTCATAAAATCAAGGGTATTAAATAATTATGAAATGCTTTACTAAGACAGGTATCTGTAGAATACAGACAAATCATTTAGAAGACTGCTGATTTATTTAAATAGAGAGTCTAAAGGGAAATTTGAAACGTAAATGTTTTCTGTAAGAAAGGGCAGAAAATATAACCTTTATTCTTCCCTCTGTTCCTTTTAGTTTAGCTTTTGTGTTTCCATGTCAATAGTTGTCTGTTTTTTTTCTCTCTTATATGTAATTAAATAAAATAAAATTTGAAAACAACAGACACAAGCAAAGCCTGTCTACAGGCCCTTTTGCCTCAAAACTCATATTTAAGCCCATGTTTTTTTGTGGTTAGGACATCTGCCTCACAGTTCTGAGGTACGAATCTCAGTCCTGCCCTTCCTGTATGGATTTCGTTCTGCCCGTGCTGAAGTGGGTTTTCTCCAGGTACCCTAGCTTGCTTCCACATTCCAAATCATGCATGTTTGGTTAACTGATAGGCGCGAATATAAGCGTGAATGATTGTTTGTCTCTATGTGCATCAGGGTCTGACATTAACGGTGGCCTGATAGCCCTGGGCCAGTGTGGCACTGTGTTGGACCACCATCCATCTTCCAGACCAGGCCCGATCCAAAGTGAGCTAAGCTAGGTGGCAGCACACCCGTGACCCTAGTGAAAATAGGCGTTTCGGAAAATGGATGGATGAGGTGAAGTGATCTGAAGTAGTGGGCGTATCGATGTAAGTATCGATAGAATCGATACCAAGTCAGTATCAGTATCAGATCGATACCAACGTGATGTGATCGATAGAGTAGTTTCAGTTTTGCTCTTGTATGCACTGCTGAGTTTTTTCAAAGAGGCGACAGCCAGGCTTCTGTCTCAGTGCCAAGCAGGCACAATTTGCTCCTCCTACTCCCTCTTGTGTTTCACAGCGCAAAACAAGCAATCAAGCCGTTGGCTTGGGACCACCCGCCCACCAGCACACACACAACTAGGGCTGTAACGATTGAATCAGTTTAGAATCGATTATCCTACAGATATTTAATCGAGTACTCGAGTAATCACTGCCACTCGCGCTCCCCCCCCTTGTTTTAAATTAAAATGCCCTTTTTCATTTATGAGGGCCTGACTTCTATCCTTAAACTGCATATAGTGGGTACAGAAAGTATTCACACCCCCTTAAATTCTTCACTCTCTGTTATATTGCAGGCATTAGCTAAAATCATTTGTTCATAATTTTTTCCTCATTAAAGTACACACAGCACCCCATATTGACAGAAAAAAACAAACGGAATTGTTGGAATTTTTGCGGATTTATTAAAAAGTAAAAACTGAAATATCACACAGCCGTAAGTATTCAGACCCTTTGCTCAGTATTTAGTAGAAGCACCCTTTTGAGCTAATACAGACACGACTCTTTTTGGGAATGATGCAACAAGTTTTTCACACCTGGATTTGGGGATCCTCTGCCATTCCTCCTTGCAGACTTGACACAGAGGTAATATTTTGTTTTTCAATCCCCCAAAAAATGCCTGAGCTATTCAGGCAGTTCCTTTGACCTCATGATTCTCATTTGCTCTGACATGCACTGTGAGCTGCCACGTCTTACATAGGCAGGGGTGTGGCTTTCCAAATCAAGTCCAATCAGTATACTCAAACACAGCTGGACTCCAATGAAGGTGTCGAACAATCTTAAGGATGATCAGAAGAAATGGACAGCACCCGAGTTAAATATAAATAAATGTCACAGCAAAGGGTCTGAATACTGACGGCTGTGTGACATTTCAGTTTTTCTTTTTTAATAAAGTGCAAAAATTTCAATAATTCTGTTTTGTTCCGTCAATATGGGGTGCTGCGTGTACAGGGGAAAAAAATGAACTTAAATGATTTTAGCAAAGAGCTGCAATGTAACAAAGAGTGAAAAATGTATGGGGGTCTGAATACTTTCCGTACCCACTGTATGTTGGTACTGAGTGGTATAAACTGTACAGAATTTGAGACAACAAAAATAGCCTTTGTGAAACGGTTAGCATTCACGGTTAGCATTAGCGCACTATTCATTACCACTTTATATGTATATTACACATAAAATAGTGTCTTAAAAATCACTTAAAGATGCTCCTCTGTCATTTTCGGCAATGTTTTTCACTGGTCCAACAGTGCGCCCGTCTGCAACAAAAGCCAATTTTTTTTCTTCTCAGCCCCCATACACAACGCATGCATCCACAGAGATGTGGAGCAGAAGAATAGTAGAGAGGAAGATGAGTGCCATGGGCCTATTTTTTCAGGCCGAAAATGACACAACGGCAAGCTGTACAATTTGTAAAAAGGTACAGTAATAACTCCACAAATCTATACAACCGCATGAAAAGTTATACAAAATACCTGCAAAAAAAATCTATTTTGATTAGATTTGATTTTGATTCTTGATAGAACACCGCAATTTGTTTTCTTTTTTAAATTAAAATTCATGCAGTTCAGAGTCTCATTGTACTACTCTGAAAGCACAGAACAAAGAAGCAGTTCAAGTAAGTTACAAAAGATATCATAGAGTCTATCTATGAACTAAAATGTATTTTGACACATTTAAGTATCCACCTTAGGCAGAATTAACAGCTGAACACACACTCAAATGGAAATCAAATGTTCTTCAGTTCGTTCTTCCCAAATCTGTTGCAGAAGTTCCCATACATAAAACCCCAATTCCAATGAAGTTGTGAAGTTGTGTTAAACATAAATAAAAACAGAATACAATGATTTGCAAATCATGTTCAACCTATATTTAATTGAATACACTACAAAGACAAGATGTTTAATGTTCAAACTGATAAACTTGATTGTTTTTAGCAAATAATCATCAACTTAGAATTTTATGGCTGCAACACATTCCCAAAAAGGTGGGACAGGGTCATGTTTACCACTGTGTTACATCACTTTTTTTTTTTTTTTTTTTTTAACAACATTCAATAAACGTTTGGGAACTGAGGATACTAATTGTTGAAGCTTTTTTATGGCTGCAAGATGTTCCAAAAAAGCTGGGACAGGTGGCACAAAAGACTGAGAAAGTTGAGGAACGCTCATCAAACACCTGTTTGGAACATCCCACAGGTGAACAGGCTCATTGGGAACAGGTGGGTGCCATGATTGGGTAGAAAAGGAGCTTCCCTGAATTGCTCAGTCATTCACAAGCAAAGGTGGGGTGAGGTTCACCTCTTTGTGAACAAGTGCGTGAGAAAAATAGTCAAACAGTTTAAGGACAATGTTCCTCAATGTACACTTGCAAGAAATTTAGGGATTTCATCATCTACGGAGAATCTGGAGAAATCACTGCATGTAAGCGCCAAGGCCAAAAACCAACATTGAATGCCCGTGACCTTCGATCCCTCAGGCGGCACTGCATCAAAAACCGACATCAATGTGAAAAGGATATCACCACATGGGCTCAGGAACACTTCAGAAAACCAATGTCAGTAAATACAGTTCGGCGCTACATCCGTAAGTGCAACTTGAAACTCTACTATGCAAAGCAAAAGCCATTTATCAACAACACCTAGAAACTCCGCCGGCTTCTCTGGGCCCGAGCTCATCTAAGATGGACTGATGCAAAGTGGAAAAGTGTTCTGTGGTCTGACAAGTCCACATTTCAAATTGTTTTTGGAAATTGTGGATGTCGTGTCCTCCGGGCCAAAGAGGAAAAGAACCATCCGCATTGTTATGGACGCAAAGTTCAAAAGCATTGGAGAAACATATGCTGCCATCCAAGCAACGTCTTTTTCATGGACGCCCCTGCTTATTTCAGCAAGACAATGCCAAACCACATTCTGCACGTGTTACAAGAGTGTGGCTTCGTAGTAAAAGAGTGTGGGTACTAGACTGGCCTGCCAGCAGTACAGACCTGTCCTCCCATTGAAAATGTGTGGCGCATTATGAAGCGTAACATACGACAAGGGAGACCCCGGACTGTTGAACAGCTGAAGCTGTACATCAAGCAAGAATGGGAAAGAATTCCACCTACAAAGCTTCAACAATTAGTGTCCTCAGTTCCCAAACGTTTATTGAATGTTGCTAAAAGAAAAGGTGATGTAACACCATGGTAAACATGACCCTGTCCCAGCTTTTTTGGAACGCGTTGCAGCCATAAAATTCTAAGTTCATGATTATTTGCTAAAAACAATCCAACATGATTTGCACATCATTGTATTCTGTTTTTATTTGTCTTTAACACAACTTCCCAACTTCATTGGAATTGGGGTTGTATGTAGCGCTTGTATGTTGCTTTGCTTTCATTCTCCTGTCCAGTCCATCCCGAACCAGTTTGATGGGTTTTGTATAATTTTTGTATAATTCTGAAATATACGCTATTTTTCAGTTTTCAGTATTTTTTTTTTTAAACTCTGGCAGTTCACCTCTTACCTTCGTACTATTTCAAGCTATTCATTGGCCTTGAACTGTTTGACTTTCAATTTAAAAAGATTAAAAAATTGAGGCATTCTAAAACTTTGAGCAGTAGTGTATATTCACCCCTGAAGGTTTCTATATTTTTAGTGGCCACAGATGCCCAAGGTCCTTACCTCTGATCAAATAAAACATACTGTAGCATTAAATGATAGTCATAATCAGTACGTGTGATATAATGCTGCCACCATGAATAGTGTCGACGATACCATGTAAGACTTCATCATCTGTCAGTCTGTGACACTGAGGTGAATTGTATTGTCCATAATGCACTCAAACATGTAAACCAAAAAAATGGTTGTGAAAAAAGTTGATTTTGAGCATAGAGTCAATGATCTGGATGATTTAAAGGACTATTGAGATTGCATCAGTCATTCTGCCAAAGGAAAAATTTCTCAATTAAGGTACATCATTGTCAACACATTGACAGGCCCAGTTTAGTGGTTCTTAAACTCTAAATATTGTTTATGCTATCTCATTAAAATTTGATTATGAGACTGAATGATTATATCAGATTTCCAGCAAAATGCTGTGCCTTTCATTCATAAACGTCACCCTATGACGGTCACTCCGTGACATCTAACCCCTATTTTAACAGTCCAAGAAATGTCTGGTAGAAGAAACAAGCTCTGCTGGCAATTGTTATGTGCTGCGTAGTGTCCAAATAACTTCATCAAAATCCATCCATCCATCCATTTTCCGTACTGCTTATCCTCACGCGGGTCACGGGCGTGCTGGAGCCTATCTCAACTATCTTCGGGCGAGAGGTGGGGTGCACCCTGAACTGGTCGCCAGGCAATCGCAGGGCACACATAAACAAACAACCATTCGCACTCACATTCACACCTACGGGCAATTTAGAGTCTTCAATAATTTGATAATAAAGAATAATTGTTCAGGGCAGTACGGTGGGACCAGTGGTACCACAACTGTGATGGGCATCATGTTTTAAAGGTTATGATAATGGTAATATAGAACACACTAGAACGGAACATTTCAATCAATTAATAAAAGAAAGAAGCACAATTGCCATAAAACAGACTTTCACAGTTATAATTGCACATCAGCAATACACCAAAAACAACAAACTACATTGGTTATTAGAAAACAATAAGTTGTTTGCCTAAATAATTGGTTGGTTAATGAATAAAACAATATTTAATGAGAGAAGTTTGCATATACATTTAGAAATGGTGGTGGATTCAGATCATGAATTTCTATTGTGAATCTGACCAAACTTCATAGTTGAGATTTCATCTATAACAGTAAAAGTTATGCTACAGGAAGGCATCCTAATGCCATTTAAAAAAAATGTAATAAATTTGATGCTTGGTACAAAACGTTGTTGACATTTTGCATTGAGTAAAATTACTGTATCTTCTGCTCGCTATATTTTATTGACTGTGTACAGTATGCGCATGTGTGTAAGTTTGAGCATAATGAGTCAGGAGTTGCACTGTGAGCTGAGGTGTGTCAGCGGGGAGGATGAGTGATTACAATGGACAGTAATCCTGCAGATGGATTAGCAGGTGGTATTCGGAGAAGTGGGGGTGTCGTCACCTCTGAACTATCACAATATGGAGCAGCAGCTCGCCAGGCCTCACCAAAAGGCCATGAAAGCCACTGCTTTCCTTTCTTCAATTTAATTAGTCATACTTTTTCGAGAGGTCATTTTCATATCATTTCATCCTTAAATGGTCAAGACATGGCCCACTGAATTCCTTTTGAAAATCAATTACTTTTACTGATATGCGTATTGAAATCATTGGCAGGTGTTATCCATTAACAGGTCATCATTGTTCTTAAGGATTTTTCTTTCGTTTAACGATTGAAAACATGTTTTCTGAAGAACGCGACTTACATTTTTGAATATATAGGATGTTTCTTCTAAAATTAAACTAGCTAAACAAATGCATGAAATCTAACGCAAACACATCTTAGTGTCTTCGGAGTTCTTTTACAAAAAGTCCTTCTTTGTCACTTCTTTACCATAACGGACAGCCTATTAAATGGTGTTATTTCCGCGATATGAATAAATTTGTATTCATTTGTAAAAGTGTCGGAACTATTGCATCTTTACTGTTACAACAATTGTATAAAGACAAGCGTGTCAAGGGTTTAATGAGTAGTTAGGATGAATTATGCACTTATATGTGCAGAATTTGAAGGGCATGATCTTTTTTTTTTTTTACCTCAATGCTGCAAATTGTGAGCCACCTAACTGATTTTAATTGTTCCTGTGACAGTCACAATAAAATTATTAATTATTCTGTTACCTTTCGATATATACAGTCGTATACAGTACATTAATATGAAAACACACACACACATACATACAGTGCCTTGTAAAGTGGAAGGAAAATTATGTTTTTTCCCCCCCCACAAATAAATATCTACAAAATGTGCCAGGCAAAAGCATTCCGCCCCATTTACTCTTATAACCCTCTGAGCTACAATTTGTAGTACAGTAGTTGGTCAGTTGTGGTGACAGGTGAACCGTACCAAGAGTATGGGTGACTTAAACCACTGCTTGTCGCTGGTCAAGCAGTTGCATCCTCCCTGACTTTTCACGAGTTTCGAATTTTGTGAGGAAAGATGGTTAAAAAAATGTGCCTCCTCATTGCGGAGATTTTCTTCCACTAATTTGAATAGAGCCGCCAGTCGAGATAAAGACAATTGATTTCTATTTGAGAGGAGCCTGGTGAAGAGATGGACATCACCAAATTCAAAGTTTTCCTCCTTGGAGATGCTTTGCCAGGCCTTCACTGTGGCCACGTTCAGTTGCAACATCTTTGTTAGTCTGCCTTCACTTTTTTTTTTTTTGTCTTGGGTAAGTGAAATGCATGCTCTACTGCATAGGTGTCCAACTCAAGGCCCGGGGGCCAGATGCGGCCCGCCACATCAGTTTAGGTGGCCCGCGAAAGCAAATCATGCTCGTCAACTTCTGTGATTTTTGCTCAAATCTGTACCCAAATTCCAAATTGTCATAATAATAAACATCCAGCCATCCATCCATTTTCTGAGCCGCTTCTCCTCACTAGGGTCGCGGGCGTGCTAGAGCCTATCCCAGCTATCATCGGGCAGGAGGCGGGGTACACCCTGAACTGGTTGCCAGCCAATCGCAGGGCACATAGGAACAAACAACCATTCGCACTCACAGTCATGCCTTCGGGCAATTTAGAGTCTCCAATTCATGCATGTTTTTGGGATGTGGGAGGAAACCGGAGTGCCCGGAGAAAACCCACACAGGCACGGGGAGAACATGCAAACTCCACACAGGCGGTGACGGGGATTGAACCCGGGTCCTCAGAACTGTGAGGCTGACGCTCTAACCAGTCGGCCACCGTGCCGCTAATAATAAACAATAATGTTGAAATTGCATTTTTCTGTTACCAAACCCCTGTTCTACAGTAACTTAAACAATACTTGAACAAACTATTATCCTTGTCTTCTGATTTCAAAACTAGTTATCCCGCAATGTGTTGTGTAATGCTAATAATATGATTTGGTGATTAAAAATTTATATGAGTTCACTGTTCTCACGGCCCTCTGAGGGAAATCATAACTACAATGTGGCCCGAGACAAAAATGATTTGGACACCCCTCCTAGTCTACTGGGTGAAATCAGGCCACTGACTCAGCCATTGAAGAATATTCTTCTCTGCCTTTCTCCACATTCCAAAAACATGCATGTATAGCTTAAGTCAAGACTTTATATTGTCCTGACTGTCGGTGTAAATGTGAGTATGAATGTTTTTCCAGGGTGCCCAAGCACTATAGACAATGGATGGCTGGTATTTACAATTCTATGTCATTTCGTTGAAACACTGTTGAGGTGTGCAAATGAAATTGGTCTTCATAAGATTGGTGTAATTTCTCTCGTAAATGTCATTTTGTGTGTGTGTTTGTGTGTGTGTGAAACCTTAAATTTAAAGCTGAAATGCAGCATATTTTATTAATATCCATTGTGATGGTGTATAAAGGCAAAATCATAAAAAGTGACTGTCCTTAACGGTAACGTCCCAAAATTTGGATGGCTGGCCAAGCAAGCAAACTTTAGCGCAGATCCAAATTGCAGCCCATGTAAAAGCTGTATTGATAATTGTAAAAACTGCAAACCATGGATCAACAAGGACATGGCTAATTCTCTCTGTTGTTTTGCTACTTGCAAATTTTATTATTTAACTTTGATTCAATAATAAAGTAAATTATTAAACTTTATTATTTCATGATTATTTCGGATGAAACAACCATTTAATGCACCATTGTAAGGAGCGATTAGTCACTGCTTGGTCAACGCTTAAGGTTTTGCCTAAAACAGAACAATAGTGAACAACGCTCACATACATTATTGTTTCAGAATGGGACACTTACTGTTTAATCATATGCTAGGCCTTTGTTGTGGCGTAAACAAGTTGATGAGTGAATTGTCACTGACATCTGGTGGACAGATAAAGATGCAGTACAGTACACCTCCACTATATACTTATGGTATACTATATACTTATACAACCGTATATATAGTATACTTAATTTCAATGGATGAGCGAGTCGTTAAGGTGGTATCCAATTGAGGCAAATATGTTTTGGGGATGAAATTATCAATTGCTTTGTGCAATGGCCAAAAATATAACAGATGTTTTTTTCTTTGCACCCGATTTGTTTTTCTTGTGGAACACTGTATTTTGAGTAACTTAATATTGGAACAACAACAAAAAAATATTTATACAGTAAAATCTCAAATGATGACCCAAAAATGTTTTCACTCCGGTTTCCTCCCACATCCCAAAAACATGTGTGGTAGGTTGATTGAAGACTCTAAATTGCCCTTAGGTGTGAACGTGTGCGCGAATGGTTGCTTGTGCCCTGCGATTGGCTGGCGACCAGTTCAGGGTGTACCCCGCCTCTTGCCCGAAGATAGCTGGGATAGGCTCCAGATAAAGCGGTACAGAAAATGGATGGATGGATATATATTTATAGGCTGTGCACAAATCGGTGGTCGAGCCTGAAAAAGCAATCAACGACTCAAAATTTTCTGACTCGAATCAGAAGAAATTTCGGAAAAAATCATACGACTTACTTTTAATGAAATTGGAACATCACCACAAACTTCCTTTAAGGGGTATTTTATCTATCTATCATTTATTATTTTATCTATTTATTTATGTACTTAGTAAGTGGCACGGTGGGCGACTGGTTAGTTCACTGTTCTGAGAACCCGAGTTCAAATCCGGCCTTGACGGGGTGAAGTTTGCATGTTCTCCCTGTGCCTGTATGGGTTTTCTCTCACGTCCCAAAAACATGCACGATAGGTTAATCGAAAACTCCAAATTGTCCATAGGTGCGAATGTGAGCGTGAACGGTTGGTCTATATGTGCCCTGCGACAGACTGGCGACCAGTTCAGGGTGTGCCCTTTTTTTAATCTGATATTGTGATGATGAATTACAGTGAAATTACAGAATTACAGCTATGCCATGAGGATGGAGCTGCCAGACAACAGAGGTTGAGGAAGACCAAAGAGAAGGTTGATGGATGTCGTGAGGGCAGTTGGTGTTTGGGAGGAGGATGCAGGAGATAGGGTTGAATGGAAAAGGATGACACGCTGTGGCGACCCCTAACAGGACACGCCGAAAGGAAAAGAAGATTGTGATGATGAATATTGAAATATACTTTAAATGGGAATAAGCCTTTCATATTTAAAAATGGGCGTGAATGGGTGAATGAGAGGCATAATTATGCACTTTTTAGGTTGTCGCTTTATGAAGGTTAGTCTCTTGACCTGCATTAGATACAGGCAGATAACACATTCAATATGGTGGACGCGTTGACGTATCTCAGCAAGGGCCAGAAGAAGAAGCAGAAGAAGAAGAAGAAGCAGAAGCAGAAGAAGAAGAAGAAGAAGCAGAAGAAGAAGAAGAAGAAGAAGCCGAAGAAGAAATTAAAATAAATTGTTATCAGAGATAAACGTTACAAAACAAATGTATGCCGTGAGCAGCCAGTGAAAGGGAGTAGCTATGAAATAAAGCTATGCAAAGTGTGAAGACTTAACTTTGGTGATAACTTCTTGGACAGTTTGTTGACGTTATGTTTCGAGAGTTGTATCCCTTCGTGGAGGACAGTTTTAGCCGCTTTCCCACGCAGAGTAACATTTATGGACTGTGTCAGGCCGGGGAGCAGGAGTTGCTAGCGGCTACACTCAAAGGGAAGGTGGTCAGCTTCACGTACCAGGAGCTGCAGCAGAAAATAAGACCAGTGGCCAAAGAGGTTCAGTTCACCTACATACCAGGTAGACCCCGAACGACCTGAGCACAGTTTGTGCAAAATATACAAAATCACTGTTATCTCAACGAGTTGTATTTATTTTTTTGGGCAACTAAACTGAATGGAATGTAGATCTGTGGTTTACCATCTGTTGATCTGAACGAAGTTAACAACCCACCCAGCATTCAATAAATACACCCCATTAACAGTGTTAAGTACACCCATTGATTTTTGTGTGTTGCTGATTATCTGTCTTATTTAAAAAAATGTTTGCTGTATATAATGAAGTTATACAATAGTAAATAGTTCATAATAATAATAAAACATGTCCGTCAATTGTATACACTACCAAAAATAATGGTGCAGGTTTCCCCCTTAAAATAATTCAACACCAATTAATAAATATATTTATTTACAAAGGTGAAACAAAAAAGACAACGTCCATTTTTTTTTTAAAATTGCCCAAAAAAGATCCAATTTGTATACGCCCTTAGCAGGGGTGAGAACTTTTGGTGGACTGAGCCCATGAACCAATTTTGGAAAGTACCTTCTGAAATTAGATCATACTTTTTAGACCTTGAAAAAGACCATTTGGTGGATGACTAGCTAACCTTGCCATTATTGTTATTATTATTATATCTATTTATGTATTTATTTAATACATTATAAAAGTCTGGATTATTGTCAGAAAAGCACAGACTTTAGCACGGACAATATGAGTCATCTCAGATGAAAAGAATATAAAAAACATGTTGGCTAGTCTCTAGCTCTATAAAGAAGAAATAAGAAATCAATGAAATAAAAATAAAATGTGAATGTGCAAATTCTGGTATTACTGTGTGTGTATGCAGTGTGAGCGAGTTTAGCACGTACCCCAAGAGATGCATATTTTACAGTTACTTGTGATAAAATACGGCTAATGTGGGCTAATATGCACAGCCAAAACAACAACAAAACAACTGCAGTTTACCACATGGTGTTTTCTCAAGTTAGAAGTGGGCTGAAATTGCCATGTTTGGGCAGACAGTAGACTTTACGCCGATTTTATCAGCCTTATCGGTATCGGCCGATAATTAGCATTTTATGCTGATCGGCTTTAATGTCATAATTCGCCGATCTGATCGATGACGTCATTTACTCCGTGTCGCCATCGTGCACAGTAAATTTGAATCCAAAAGCTAGTTTATTTTTAGCCTTGTCGCGTGTCTTTTGGCGTAGTCCTGTAAATATTTGACTTATTTAAAAAAAAATAATAATAATATTTTCGGCGGTGTGGAACAGACAACACATCTGAGACAGACAACACATAATGCCTGATCACACTACACGACAAATTTGCTCTTTCACAGTTGCACTATGTCAGACTACTGCAATAAAATCTTGTGTTCCGATACCACCGCATCCCGTTTTTTACGATCATTGGGCTTCGTGTCAACACAAATGCGACCGGATACACTCGTTACCATGGCGACGACAACAGTAATGGATCGCGCCGTGTGTTTGTAAGAACAAAATGGGGAAAAAACGTGTGTTGGTGGTCACCGGTGCTCATGAGAGGACGTTCGTTTAAGGCTTGCTTGAGGTATGTTCATGTACTTTTAATACAATACGGCTCGCAAGCAGGCAACAAAAACCTTATGTAACCTAGCAAGCTAGTGGTACCACGAACGCTTGGATGTAAACATGCCGCCGTTCTGTCGAATCATGCGCTAAAGTGTCGGTGTGGGTGAAGTAATTTAATTAAAATAAAGTAAAAATTTAATTACAGTAAGTTAGCACCCATTATTTCTGTCATTTTGAAATGTTGGTTTGACCTGACTGATTAGAATACATGACCTGACTAGAGCAGTGATTTCCCACCTTTATGGAGCCAAGGAACATATTTTACAATTGAAAAATCTCACGGAACACCAACAAACAAAAATGTCACAAAAGGTGGATACATTAATTACTGTATGTACTTCCTGCCATCTCATAGAATACCATTTATCATTTGTTCTGTCTGTCACTATGCCTCACTGGCATAAATAGAGGAACAAAGATACATTATTTATTGTAAATATAATTTTTTGACCAATTAAGTACACAAGTATATACAGTAAATGAACAGGTCTTTTAAATAGACACATTCCTCCATCATGTGATCGGATTGGTGATCGGTTATCGATTTTCTGAACTCGCTGATCGGTGGTCGGTGATCGGCCCCAAAAATCCTGATCATTTAAAGCCTAGCAGACAGTGCCAGACAAATAATACAATACATAAAAGCTTTTGTTTTTTCTTTGTCTAAATGTAAACACGAGTCACGCGCCATTGCCTTCAATGACGAACTTCCCAACATAATCGCCACATAGACACGACGATTAGCCGGGCTGGCTTATCTAGTGTTAAAATATGCTCGGGAAGCCCAATAGAAGACGTGTGTGATCACGTGACTTTATTGTATCGTTTGATTGGTAAAGTAGACTTAAATATCACTAGCGCTTGAATTGGATTTGAGAAAACATCACCAAATGCGGAAGTCGAAGTAGTAGTCTAAAAAGATAGGTCGCACACGAAATAGTTGATAAATAAGCAATACTTGTTAAATAAATGTAGCGAGTGGCATTAAGATCATTGTAACGGAGTAAAAGTACTGTTACCTCTGAACATAAATACTCGAGGAAAAGTAAAAAGTATGCAGTATTAAAACAACTTCGACAAGTACAATGCATCCAAAATGCTACTTGAGTAAATGTAACGGAGTAAATGGAGCGATTCCCACCTCTGCAAAACATTGATTTTCAATGTAAATTATACATTGATATGCGTCAAATTTTAATTAGTTTTGTCTACAAATAAAATATTCCTGGTAAGTGTTTGAATTTTTGCAGTGCATGTCAACTTTTTCTGCCCCATACACTATGTATGAACACAGCATATCTTGGCATAAAATACTTCATGGAGACATTTCATATCGTATCAGATACACTGCGCAAAAAGTCTGCTATTCAATTATCTAGCGATAGCTCCAAGTGCTTAATTGAGTTATTAGCTAATAGCTACGCACTACGCCCCATTATTCCCCTGCCGAGTCAGTGCCGACACATAACATATAACAATTCAAGAGGAGGCATTGAAGCATTGCCGTGTGGTCAACTGTCATTTCATAGATTGTGTCAGTTGTAAATCAAGCATTACCTGGTCATTAGCGTTAACGCAGCTGGAAATGTGTGTAGCGGTTCTGACCATAGATATGAAGACGATACGCCAGTGCACTGTAGTGGAGGCAATGTGGGGAAGGTCGATGTTCCCTTCAAAGGTTATGGACATTGAAATTAATCAGAATCAAAATCATCTTTATTTGCTAAGTATATCAAAAACACACAAGGAATTTGTCTCTGGGAGTTGGAGAGCCGCTCCAGTACAACAACAGACAACAGCCATTTGAGAGAAAATACGTTTGAGACATTTTCCGACAATTGTGCAAATGATGCAGAGTCCTCTAGCAATTTAGAGTAGTTTGAAATGAATAATAGAACGATAATCTGGTCTAGTGATCATTGTGCAAATGGCACAGAGACGTCAAGAAATGAAAGCAGTTAAGCCTGAGTGGCCAGTGTTGATCAACAACAGATATGCAAATAGTGCAGAGTGACGAGAGTGCGACAGTGAGTGCACGAATAATGTATAATTGGCCCGACAGAGATGTGACAACAATCTCAAGACAAAATGGTCAGCATGTGACTGTCACGATACAAAGGTATCTGTAGTGACTGGACCCAGAAGCAAACGGAGGCAGAGATGTTTGTGGTGAATGCTTTATTGAAGAGGAATAGGACCTTCGAGGTGTACTGGCAGGTCGTCGAGACAGGGAGCATGCGGAAGGCGGTGGCGTGAGCAGGTGGATGGCTTGGCGGCGTGGTGGAAGAGGTCAGCAAGACGGGGAACACGGAAAGAGCACTGAGGACGAGGAAGAACATGGAACTCAGAATAATGCGAATAAAGCGTATCTTAAATGCAAGTACTAGGCCAGTGTACCACGAGAGAAAGTTAATACTCTGGCGAGGATTTCCAGGATCTGCCAGGGTTTTATGCAGGCAGAGATGATGACGGCGGTGCGCGGCCAAGGTGGTGCTGATTACAGGAAAGGGAGGGAGCGAGAGGGGTGCAAAGCGCCACCCAAGCTCCAAAACAGGAACTACAAGCATAGCTCCTGACAGTAACAGTGGAATTGTAAGTTAACTGTTTAAGAAGTTAATGATGGCAAGAAGTTGTTGGAATGTCTGCTTGTTCGATAGCGCCGACCTGAGGGAATGAGCTGGAAGAGGTGGTGACCAGGATGTGGAGTGTCCAAGAGGATTTTGCATGCTCTTGTCTTAGTTCTGGCAGCGTGCAAGTCATCAAGGGTGGGTAAGTGGGTACCGACAATCTTTTCAGCAGTTTTGATTGTCCGTTGCAGTCGGAGTTTGTCCTTTTTTGTAGTAGCACCAAACCAGACTGTGATGGAAGAACACAGGACTGAGTCAATGACTGCTGTGTAGAACAGCATTAACAGCTCCTGTGGCAGGCCGTGCTTCCTCAGAAGCAGTACAGTAATCCTCTGCTGGGCCTTTTTGAGGATGGAGTTCATGTTGATCTCCCACTTCAGGTCTTGAGAGACTGTAATTCCCAGGAAGGTCTCGAGGGTTGACACAGGGCAGCTGGACAGCATGAGGGGCAGCTGTGGCGAAGGGTGCTTCCTGAAGTTCACGATAATCTCTACAGTCTTGAGCGTGTTCAGCTCCAGGTTGTGTCAGCCACACCACAGCTCCAGCCGCTCCACTTCCTGTCGATACGCAGACTCGTCACCGTCTTTGATGAGGCCAACGACTGTGGTGTCGTCTGCAAACTTCAGGAGTTTGACAGCCGGGTGCGTTGAGTTGCAGTCCGTGTAGAGAGAAAAAAGCAGCGGAGAGAGGGCACATCCTTGGGGCGCCCTGGTGCTGGTGGTGCACGTGGATGAGGTGGTGTCCCCCAGTCTCACCTGCTGTGTCCTGTCCATCAGGAAGCTGTAACTCCACTGGCAGATGGCAGGCGAGACGCTGAGCTGGAGAAGCTTGGAGGAGAGGAGTTCAGGGATGATGGTGTTGAACGCAGAGCTGAAGTCCACGATCCTCGCATAGGTCCCGGCGCCGTCGAGGTGTTCTTGGATGTTCTTGGCCCGCTACTTTGTTGATCTTTTGTAGTTTGAAGTTATGTCTCACATCTTGTTCGTGGATGGTCAACGCGGAAGGGGTGTCAGAGGTGTGATGGGGTCGGTGTGTGGTGTGAAAATGTCCTTTTCAAATCTGCAATAGAAAGTGTCAGCTAATCTTTTATTGTTCTCTGCTCGGGGGATGGTCACATGTGGATAAGTCATAACTTACTTTCGTAACTTTCACAACCGATTTTCATGAGGTTTACTTTTTGTCAAAGGGTGTGCTACCACCACAGAATCTTTTTCTTCTTCAAAAAAAAAAATTCCAAATTAATTTGAGGACGCATTCATAGGGTGGGCTAAGGCAAGTTTGAGGTGGGCTTGAGCCTATCCCAGAAGATACATTTTTGCTTAAAAGTTGGATTATGTTCACAGTGATGTCAGTGATTTTTAAAGCGATGTTGCCAATCTTCCATCTCTTCTTCCCTACCTAGTTGATGCAGAGATTGTGTCAATTGATGCATTCAACAAGTCTTTACCCAAGAGAGGCCTTGTGGTGGGCATCACATTCATAAAGGTAAGAATAGGACTGACAAAATATGTTTTACTTGAGTGGAATATTTTAATCAGTGTGATCTTCTAACAGGACTCAGGTGACAAAGCCACGCCCTTCCTGAATATCTACTGTGACTATGAGCCCGGTTCAGAGTTCAACCTAGAGTCTATTGCACGTGAGTGAACCTGTGCCCAATCTCCCTCTCAAATTCTGCATCATAAACTGATGTTGATCTGGCTGTCTGGACAGAGAGTTGCCTAAATCTGGAGTTGCAGTTCACGCCCTTTCAACTGTACCACACAGAGTAAGTTACATTGTATAAAGACTACATTTCCCAATATTGGTATCGGTGCCGATACTTGTACTCAGACATGGAAAAAAAAAAAAAATGCTCCGATACAACGGCACTGATACTTAAGGTAAACACGGATGACTACAGTGCATATACACACAGGTATATACGGTACATACATGAAATCTGAGCCAATTATTTCAACATTCCATTTTCATAGAGTGCAGAGTGATGATGGAGGCAGAGAAACTGTGTTTCTGCTTAGTGGTCACGACCAGAGGATCCACCTGTACAAGGAGGTCTGTGTGTGCATGCGTGGATATTTTTAGAATATGACAATGACCTAATTTTCAGGCAAGATGCTTGGTGAAAAGGGGGTTAGATAAATGCATTAGCGCTTTATCTGTTGCTAATTACAACGTATTTCTTCATTGCTGATTAAGGGTGGACTTGTCATCTGCAAGAGTCCACTAGTTTTACTTTAATGTATAATTAAAAGTATTTTATGGCCCCATTAGGAAATTTTTTTTTTATATACATATCATTTGCCTTTTTGTCTAAGATTTTCAAATTACGTAGAAAGAAATCTAATTTTAATATATGACAAAAAAAATTACCGCAAGGTATTTATTTTGTTGTTTATGTGACATGATCTTGATAATATTTAGTATTTCTTGTCATTCTCAACTGGACAAAATATAGCCGGCAAGGTTTGTCAAATGAAGAAATTATTTTTATCATACAACTACAATCGATTGTGATTACATATCAAGTCGAGTCAATCACAGAACTATTGTTTTCAACAGAACGCCTCACTCCACCAGTTTGAAGAGCAGCCAGTGGAGAGACTGTTCCCAGAGCTACAGCAGTTGCCCAGCAAGTTGGTCTACCTTTAATCCTGTGTTCTGTGTGTCCACACCTATGATTTAGGGTCAGGTTTCATTTATGTGAAAACTGAAGAGATGATGAAGACTATATATTGTTCTATGTACATGTCATTCCCATGGAGGTCTTGGGTTTTGTTATTTTTGTAATTCTTTGTTTTAGTGTCAAAATCTGAATGAGAAATTAAATCTTTCAAATTTCACATGGAGGTAGGGCTCCACGATTATGGCCAAAATAATAATAACAATTTTTTTAAGCAATACTGTAATAACCATTAATTCCTCACGTTAGGGAAAAATCTTTATTTTTATTGCACAAACAGTACGTAACAGTTTTCAGTGCAAAATTTATCTTTAAATAAGAATAAATGATAGATGAATAAAAAAAATTTTACCCAAACATTTCTACTTTAGGAAGTATTAACTGAAAGAATACTCTATTATAAAGTGCAACCACAAATTGCAAGTTGATGGAAGCAAATTCAGTTCATGCATTACACGCAATAACATTAGGCGGTCAGCACTAACTTTTCATTTGAAAATCCCCGTCAATATAGTGAATTGTTAAGGACGGGTACGCCTCTGTTGTTCTGCTTGACCATTGATCAGTCTTCCACGGTCACAAACTGCAAAGAACTCAACAGTTGTGATTACCCTCTATAAAAACCCTCCCAGGTTTTTTTTTCATTGCACTCAGGACACCCCAAAATTTGAAGTCAAGGTAGCCGCTACAACGATTGACAGTGTCATCACACATACAGTGCCTTGAAACAGTTTTCCGCCCTTGAAGGTTTTCATATTTTGCCACCTTATAACCACAAGCTCAAAGCTTTTTATATTGAGAGATTATATGATCGATTACAGGACTGTGAAAAGTCCGCGGAACTGCAGAATTTTCCTCGTAGAGAAATCATTTATGTAAATCGTGTAATTTTGCAAAGAAATCTGTGGGGGGAGGCGGTTAACGTACTCCTCTGTCGACATTGACGGTCTGTAATCGTGAAGATAAAATATTTGCAGGTTTGAGGACCGTGTTATGACAGGTAAGGTGCAAACCTTGCGGCATTTATATTTTACCGGTGGGATATTTCTACACATTTAAATTCATTGTATGCTATCAAGATGTAGTACTGTAAATATCTAAGCGGCAATATAGTTAGTTTAAAAAAAAAAAAAAAAACGTGGTCAGTGTGGGATGGACAACATGTCCGAGACAGACAACACGTAATGCCTGGATCAGACCACAAATTAGTTTTTTAACGATTGCACTATGTCAGACTACTGCAATAAAATCTTGTATTCCGATACCACCCCCTCCCATCTTTTACGATCACTGGCCTTTATCTTGTCAACTCAAACGCGACCAAATACACTCGTTACCATGGCGGCGACAACAACAATAGATCACGTCCTGTGTACTATAAGAGCAAAATGGGGGGGGGAATGTGCTGGTGGTCACCGGTGCTCACGAGAGGACTTTAATTCAAGGTTTGCTTGAGGTATCGTCACGTACTTTTAATACGATACGGCTCGCAAGCAGGCAACAAAACGTTATGTAGCCTAGCAAGCTACGCTCGCACTGCTCGCACTAATGGTTGTACGTAAACATGCCAGTGTTATGTCGAATCATGCTCTAAAAGTTTTGGTGTGTAATTTAATTACAATAATTTAATTACAGTAAGTTGGCACCCATTATTTCTCATGTTGTAATGTTGGTTTGACCTAACTGAATACATGACCTGACAAGAGAATACTTTTGAAGATAGTCACTATACATTACACAAGTATATACAGTAAATGAAGTAATTTAAATAGACAAATTGGTCCATCTTGTGATCAGATTGCTGATCGGTTATCATTTTTTAAAATTCGCTGATCGGTGATCGGCCCCAAAAATCCTGATCATTTAAAGCTTAGCACACAGTGCCAGACAAATAATACAATACATGATGTACTCTAATGAACCACTTCACAGAAGAGGCATGTATACTGTGAGTAAATCCCATACAGGCGCCCTATCTTTACCAATTAGGTGACTTCTGTAGGCAATTGGTTGCATTGTATTATATTTATGGTGATCAGATTACAGGGGCTGAGTACAAATACACATCACACTTTACAGATTTATATTTGGTTAAAATTTTGAAAACTGTATATTATTTTCATTACACTTCACAATTATGTGCTACTTTGTTGGTCCATCACATAAAATTTAAAACGTTAGTGATTACAAGGACACAAAATATGAAACAGATCAAGGGCTATAAATACTTTTTCAAGGCACTGTACATAAAGTATGCCAAAATGAATCAATTAGTTATTCACTGAGAAAGTAAAGAAAATGGTGGGGGGAAGACACAAATACACATTGTTAACAAAAGTTAAAATAAATCAATACTGAGCATGATCTATGATGTTTGTATAAACACAGAAAAGATACAGAACTTTGACACAGGTCTTGTATTTGATCTTTATGAGCGTGCAAGCAGCCAGTGGTACGTACACTAACGATATAGGCAAACGTTTCATGACAATAATTTAATCAGTCAGAGGTTGGACCTTATTTCCCCCTGAATCTTAAATTTACTTTGTGGGAACATCTTGTTGAAAGCCCTTTTCTGTTCCAGCATGACTGTTCCCTACTACATAGAAAATAAATAAAGGAATGGTTGGGTGAGTTTGGTGCAGAGCGATGCATAATGGCCACTAGCTAAATATATTGTGACAACAAGGAATGCATGTTGGTATGAATACTGAAATAGAACTGAGCTGTTGGTTTTGTCCCCACCTTGTAAATAAATCCAGGTACTGTCTGGTTTTTGACTGTTGTGTCCCCTCCCTCCCTACAGTGTGTTATGGATGGACATGATGTGTATATCTGGTGGCCAAAGACTGTCTGCATTTGGCTGTCAGAACGGCTGTGTTGGACTGGCTGTGGTCAAACAGTTTCGACCAGGTAAGTCAAGACTGACAAATGAAATTCTCTCTCAAATTTGCTGTGGTTCAAGTGAAAATATTTGTGTTAAAACTGTTTAAAACAGTTCCCAGGTGATATGCTTTCATTAACCTACCCCAAGGATCAATAATTGCAACCTATTTCATGCAGCCAAGCCTGCAAGTGGCTGTGGATCTTACTAGATATGTGGCTACCTTAACCTTATTTAACAACTTTCACCAAGCCGAGGTGATTTTCCTCATGGGTGCAGAAACTTGGTGGGGTGGTTATTATATAAATCACTGTTTTCTAACACTGCTGCAGAACAGCTTGCTTGCAGAAACATGTTCATAAATAGGCAGATGATAAAAGATTTACTTAGTTGTTTAGTTTTGCACTCGATGGGTGGGCAGTCACCCCAGAGACAAAACTTTGTATATAAGCAATTAAAACATAAATTTTCCATAATACTGTATAGGGATGTCCCGATCCAACCTTTTCACTTCTGATCCAATACCAATATTGCGACCTTGAGTTTTGGACGATACCGATATTTGTCCGATTCGTTTCAGCAGAAATAATAAATGATTTACTTATTTTGTAGTATGGCGTGTTAGAAAAGGCTTGATGAAGTGATATTACTCAAACAGAGAACAATAATCAGCAACAGTAGGTGTGAGAAAAACCGACCCATTTATTATTAAACAATGGGCTACATAAAGTAACTGCTGTGCACGTCATGACGTCTGAGGGGCAGTGTGGTGCACGCAAAGAGATACACACTTGCAGTAACAAAGAAAGTAGAAGTCACGATTGAATATTGTGAATATAACTCGTTTTTCACAGTTAGAAGAGTATATGCCAGAGATATTGTTATATTGCCTGTTTGTGTGTGTTTATACATGGTTTTTGTACCAATACTCATTATTTTGAGAGATATGTCCCACAACTTCGATGCTAATTTTTGTTAGCTTGTCAGTGGTGTTTTTCATACATTGCGTTTGAACTTTGATAAAGCAATTTTTGTAAACAAAAATCGAAGAAACAAACAGAGTCTGTAATGTATTTGAACATTCAGTAGGTGTAATTATTTTGTTATGTCTTTTTAATTTTACTTTGAACTGCAAATGGAGTGTCAATAAATGACTTTAAGCAAGCAAGATTTACGCCTTGCTACTATGGTAGCACCTTAGCAACATGTTGTTGGAATCTCGTGGGCTCTGCATGCCATCTGGGCGCTGCTGGATAGAAGTGCTGGAGCAAAGCTGGGAATGGACTGCTTATATAAGAGTGTTTAAATAAATGGCTTGAGCATTTTTAAAAGCCACTCATCAGAGCAAAAACATACACTTGCAACAAAGTCACTCTGTGACTTCCGCTAACAACCCAGACTAAACTTAGCTCATTCCTGACATTCAAAGATCTTAGAACAGTCGATCACTTCAACGTACTTCCTTGACAATTACTACTTTCCTATTAATCAGCGCATCATCTATGCATTCCTGCTCGAAATTCATTATAGTATTGATGGACATCAGTAGTCTATACGTCTTGTCTCAAATGATTCACAAGGAGATTTTTTTTCTCTCTACAAAAACATAGTATAATTGACGGAAATGTTTATGGCTGCTGGGCCACACCAAAATCATCTCATGTTGTGTTGGCATTAGGACTGGCATCAGACAACTTCCTTTTCTCCACCTGTCTAATCGTGAAAGGCTGTGAATTTGTATTTACCACCGAGACTCAAAAAGCAAATTGCACTCTGTCGTGGGACCCCTCGGGGTACAAAACAAACCAATGATTATTCTTTTTGTGTTACTTTAAAAGGTACATGTTTTTAGTAGATTGATGTACTTTGTTTTTAACAGAGGTTTTGCAGAGTTGGCGTGTTCAGTTCGACAGTCCAATCTCCATTGTGCTGCTATTTCCTCTCATCTGCCAAACACAGCCTGATCTGCCCAGTGGAGAAAAAAGTATCTAATGTAATTTGTCCCAATCTGTGGATCATTCGTTCTTTCGATTTTCAATGGGCAATCAAAAAATGAAAGTCACTTTTTTTAATCACACAAAAAGCAGGAAATTTTTTGGGGATTATTATTTTTTTTTAATTATTATTTTTGTTCCCCATATTAAAATTTTAGACTCAAAAAAAATATGAAATGGAAAAACTTGCCATAACTGAATTAGATTTTGTTTAATTGGTGGGGTTTAGCGACCCCTAGGTTTGGTAATTAGCATCAGTAAAGATAATGTATTTAAGCTCTTTAGCCGCCACAATCAGTCTAGACCATGTCCATGAGCCATCAAATGACCCGTATTATATCAAGGACAAATGTGTTATTATAATGTGTAATGTGTTATTATTCATTCATTACATCGGACACAGAAGGTCGGCTTTCATTGGAAAACCCTTCTACCTATGTATAATGCATTTTTACAATGCATGATTTTGCTTCTACCCATATGATCAAAAAGTATCTGTATTTTGGTAGTTTTTTTCCACATAATTATTCTGAAGTTTAGCACTTTATTTGAACACGTAATCCTTTTTGCTTGCTCTTATTTTGAAATTAACAGCCCTACTTTTATTTAATAAATTAGAAAACACACCGTTGTGCTCATATGTTTGATTACTCAGGCAGAATTTGTAAGATGGGTACAATTCTTTAAAGAAAACATGAAGGACCATGCGAAACACATTTAATTTTATTTTAATGGGATTCAAATTAAAGCATTTCAGCAAAGCATTGTCATTAAACAAAACATAACCATAAAGAAATTAATGATGGTTGTTGTTCAGTCAGTCATATTAAAAAAAATAAAAATACTTCACAAATTCTGCCGGGGTATGTAAACTTATGAGCTCAACTGTACATATATGCAGTCATACGTACCCCTCTCATATTGGAATGAAAGTGTAGGCTAAACTTTTTTTTATAACCACGAGGTGGCGGTGGCATTTTAGAATGAAAGTGTACAGCTTTTTCATAACCACTAGATGGCGTCATACATTTATAAAATGTGAAAGTATTTTTTTTTTTCAATTTCCCCCTATACCTATGTATAATGCGCACTATTGACTTTTGACAATTTTTTTAGGGGGGCGGGGAATGCGCATTATACACGGGAAATTACGGTATATGTCTTGGATGGGGAAGATGGCCCGAAACAGTTATTATAGGGCAAATAGATGGCGCAGAATGAAAATGTTCACAAATTGGTTTGAACTGCGGCAAAAGCATGTCGTCTGTGTGAGACGTAATATATAATAAGCCAATAATGATAACTCTTCAAACATGTTTGTCCTTGGTATACAGATGGCTTGATGGATCGTGGTAGAGGTCCGAACTGATTGTGGCTTCAACAAGCTGATGTATCTTAACTAATGTTGGTTACCAAACTTAGAGGTCACGGAAACGCAACCAAATAATTCATCAAATCAAATTCAGTCCTGTGGCTTATTTTTCAATTTTGTGTTTTTGTTCTGAGATTATAATTGAGATGTGAAAAATCAGCTGTCTTTTGTTTTTCTTTTTTTTTGTTATGAATTTTTCCATTGATGTCAATTGAAAATGGAAAGAATGATACACGGATTTGTCCAATACCACCAAAACCTAAATGACCATTGAAGTGATACTAACTCCATTTCTTCTCAGGTTTTGGAGTTGAAGGCTACAATCTTCTAGTAACTAGCACAATAGAGATGGCAGTTGTCTACAGGTGATGATCTCATTCTCATCTCATTAATCATGTTTTAGAATGAATTGCCAAGAAACCTAATTTTGTGCCAGTTTATTAGAAAGGATAAGCTACATTTTCTGAATTCCACTGACTTTTCATTACACAAAGCCCCTCCCTATGATAACGGAACATTGTTTTTGTGTCTCAGAAATGTCCATGTGAGAGGCTTATCCCACTCGCTATGCCTCGCTGAGAGTGACCAGTGGGATGCGGTGCTTTGTGCTCTGGTTATTGACCTGGATTTTGATGGGCAGAAGGAGGTGCTGCTGGGAACATATGGACAGGTCATAAAGTGATAAGGCCAAAAAAAACTCTACATTATTGGCAAAAATAGTTCCCTGTTTAATCAGTTTAGTTTTAAAGTGCTGTGTTTGTTTGGTATTCCTGAGTAAGGGGACAACACATAAAACATTAAGACAATGCACAAAACCATGTGTTTCCTGTAAATATCCAGAGCCACTGAATATGATTCATAATAGAAAGTACATGTTAATGTTTTTAGTTTCCTTTCGCTGGTAAATGTTTGAGAGATGGTTCGCCCAAAAGAGGCCAAGTGAATAACTGTACAATCTGTTTTTCCTCCACTTGTGTAGGAACTTCTGTGTTATAAATTCCAGCATGGGGCAGCAGGAGAAGAAGGACACTTTGAGTTGTTGTGGCGACGGAGCTTCAAGAGTCCTTTGCTGTCAATCATCTACTTAGACCTGACAGGGGACGGTTTGAGAGAGCTGGCTGTCCTCACGCTGAAGGGACTGCATATTTTACAGGTATGGGGCACCAAAGCCGTCAGAGATTTACAATTATAATACAAGCCACAGTGATGCCGATGTTCTGCACCGCCTTCAGTCTTAGAATTACTCACCAACTCAGCACAAAAGTGGAAAAGTGTATTACTGACCTCAAATGATCACCTGGAGAATAATATCCAATACAATGGCACCTCTGGTTGAGCACAATCTGTTCCCGGATGCTGTGTCATCTCCAAATCGTGTCTTTCCAATAACAAATAATGTTATGTATTTTAGGGCCAAACTGTCAGAATCATAACACCTTGAATCATAATACCTTGAAACAGTACAGGCAGTGTAGTCTCATTTTAGTCTTAACTGTCACACAAGTTGGCTAATTTGCTTGTATTTCCTTAATTGTGAGGCACATGCATTTGCAAGGTGGTTGGCAAGAATCTGGCGCATTGGTTTGGGTGCACAGGGAGTGATGTATATATTTTTTTTTAAAAATGAGTGGTTGCCCTATTGAAAATTCATTGTAGACCTATAGTGCCATATTGCACTGAGCAGCCAGGGCAGATACTGTATATATGTTGCAAATGGCAATAATCTACCCTGTCAGTCGCAGGGCACCTATATATGGAGACAACCAGTCGCAATTTAGAGCCTTCAATTGACCAAACAGTTTTGAAATGTGGGAGGAAGCCACAGTACCTGGAGAAAACCCAAACAAGCACCGGGAGAGCATGCCACACCTACACATGGAAGGGCCTGATTCAAACCCAGAACCTCTCTAGTGTTGCACTACCCCAACTGAGCTGACCCCATCTATACCCTAAATTTGAAAAACAACCCAAACACCTCCTATAGATCAGGTCACAAGAAGTTCACCTTTTATTGAAAACAATTTCTTTCAAAGTGTCAGCCTTACACATGAATGCATTGCTAGGAGAATGGATGGTGGTCAGATAACTCGGTTGTTATTCTACTTTTTTTTTTTTTCCTCTGTGTCATTTTAGCATAGTCTCACTAGCACTGCTGATCTGGTCCTGGAGCGTCTTGCCAGGAGGGTGGCAGATCTGGCTGTTGACTCCAAGCCAGAGTCAACTGAAGGTCGACATACCCATGAAAAGGATGCGCCTAAGGAGGAGGACTTCACACGTCATACATCTTCAAATTAACAAACAGTATTTTGGTGCATCTTTGACTCACGCGTCCCAACATTAGCTACATAGTCACATTTTTACAAGAGCTTTATAATTATTAGTGGTGGAACTTTAACGTGTTAATCATGATTAATTAATTACAAAAGTTAGTGTGTGAAAAATATTGACGCATTTTAATCACAGTTTGCTTTCCAAACAAACGCAGAACCGTTGTCTGTCTGTGCACGATTTCCTGGTACACCGATTACACTGAAGTACATGTCAGAGATATTGACTAACCATATCTCCATAGATGAATGGGTACATACGCCAGCCCAATGAAGCAGCCCGGCTAACCGACATGGCCATATAGCGGCCATGTTGCGGAGGTCGACGGTCCCATAGAAGGCAATGCATGGACACTGAAATGAAGTCGTAACTTGCTTTTTCCTCAATCAATTTTCATGAGGGTTACTGTTTTGTCAACGCCAAAGCCTATGCTATCAATCAACGTTTTTTAGAGAGCAAAAAATAACATTTAAATATATTTTTTCATGTGAAGGGGACTCACAGTTCCCTTGTAATTATACGCCGATTTACGCAACCATATGCAGCACATTGTACTGCCATCGTTGGTCTTTTGGTTTTCTTGCCGTACACGCACGGTGAATCCGTTGACAACTTTGACTTCCCTAGCTTAGTGTTGCAGTCGGCACGGCGCTCAAAATGGGCGTGTCGTATCTACCAATACATATCTGTGCATATCTTTGTGTTCTAAAGGCTAACACAATGGAGGAATCGGATAAAGGACTGTTGGGAGGCAAATTTAATCTCCAAGAAACTACTCATTGGAAACCGCAATAAAAGCGTGGTTTTGTGCAGACTATGCAAAGAAGAGTTTGCCTACCATCAGAGCACTTCAACCCTCCTGTACAATCTAAATGCAAAGCATGTCGGAGCCAGCACAGAAAAGTTAGCGCTAGCAGTCACGATACGAGTTTTAAGAGCAAGTGACTGGATTCAGGACCAAACCTAGAAAGTCAACATGTAGTGCTCTTTGCAGACAAATGATTCTAAAATGTGTGACAGATAGCGACATACGACCCAAGTTTTCAGCTGCCATGCAGAAAGACTTTCAGGCAAAATTTAACAACATTATGGCACCGAAAAGCAAGCAAAATTGGACGCTTGGGGATCATGTTAATAATAGAAATTACATAGGCGTCAGTGCACACATTGCTGATGTCACAGACGGGACATGACATCTACAGTCTTTTGCCCTGGCTGTGGAGAATACAGTCACCAGACACTATGCTGAAAACTGTGCAGAGCAATTTCTCTCTGTGGCAGATGGGGAATTCTACAAAAGGTAACCATAATTGGAACAGACAGTGCATGGACAATGACGGCTGCAGCAAGACACCTCCCATTCCAACACATGCCTTGTATTGCAAAGAGCCATCACTATTAGCCTTGTTGATAGTGGGTTTAATGATGCAAACTTGAAGTTAAAAGAAATATAATGAAATGACACTTTTTAAGTTTAGGTGTATTGAACTTTGAATCTGTTTTTGTACCATTTTTGTATTGAAATACAGTGCAATTAATTGCGTTTTTCCACAGTTAACAGTATTCATATCGATGTCTATTATTTGATTTAGTTGAGCACTAAAATCCATTTAAATGACAATAAAAAATACTTTGGGAGACAAATACTGTTATAGGATTAAAATGTGATTAATCAAGATTAATTAATTAATTGGATTGTTTTTGTCTCACCACTAATAATTATATTCATATAGTTAAAAAGGAGTCACTGATGGTGTAGTGGTACACTCGCCTGACTTCAGTGCAAGCAGCGTGGGTTCAGTTCCCACTCAGTGACGGTGGGAATGTGAGTGCAAGTGGTTGTCCGTGTCTATACTGACTGGCGAACAGTTCAGGGTGTAGTGCGCCTTTCGACCGAAGTCAGCTGGGATAGGTTTCAGTGCCCCGCGACCCTGAACAGGATAAGCAGTGTTGAGGATGGATGGATAGTTACCAAGGTAAATAATTGACAATAACATTTTACATTCAATTAAGACTTTAATGTTCATGTGCCACAGAAAAAGTTTTTTTGTTAAAACACAAATTGGTCAGAAATTATTGTCTATCATAAATATGAAACACAATTAAGGCCAGGTGTCCAAAATATACAGCTGAGAATAAAAGAGCTTTGTCAAACTTACAATGGTAATAAATCAAACATTTTCTGTTTTGATCAACTGTCAGAGAGGTGTCATATATGTATAATTGGAATGCAGTAATAAAACCATATAAACAAAGGCTGTGTGTGTGTGTATATATATATATATATATATATATATATATATATATATATAAAATGTAGATATACATACACACACACTATATTGGCAAAAGTATTTGCTCACCGGCCTTGACTCATGATTTAAGTGACATCCCATCCCTAATTTATAGCGTTTAATATGACATCGGTCCACCCTCTGCAGTTATAACATCTTAAATTCTGGGAAGGTTTTCCACAAGGTTTAGAAGTGTGTTTATGGGAAATTAGGACAATTTTGTAGAAGCACATTTGAGAGGTTACATACACACTCTCAGTCTCTGCTCTAATTCATCCAAAAGTGTTCTATAGGGTTGCGGTCAGGATTGTGCAGGCCAGTCAAGTTTATCCACATCAAACTCTCTCATCCGTGTCTTTATGAACTTGCTTGTTTGAACAGGAAGGGGCACTCTCCAAACTGTTCCCACCAAGTTGGAAAGGTCCAAAATATTAGCCCCTGAGTTCCAGTGAAAGGGACTCTGAATGCTTCAGAATACCAAGAGATTTTGGACATTCAAAACAGTTTGGGGATTACCCCTTCCTGTCTAACAAGTAAGGTACATAAAGACATGGGTGAAAGAATTTAGTATGGATGAACTTGACTGGCCTGCACAGAGTCCCCAATACTCTCCAACGCCAGTGGGTGGCGCCTTGAGTGCACATTTCGCGCTCTCAGTTCAAACGAAGAAAAGGACTCTGATGATTGTAAACCAAGAGGGGACCTGCTAATTACTTTAGGGTCCACTTGAAGTACGCCAGTCGTCCTCTTAGCAACTGTTTCAAAGAACGGAGTATATATATTAAATACTGGGAGAATATAGTCTGGTCGGATGAGAGTGGATGTTGGATGCCATAATGCACACTATGATTGGAGGAGAAATCACATCACCCTAAAACACAATACCAACAGTGAAGTTCGGAGGTGGGAACATGATGGTGTGGGGCTGCTTTTCAGAAAATGGTACTGGTAAACATTATTGAAGGAGGGATGAATGGTCAAATGTACCGAGACATTCTTGACAAAAATCTGCTGCCATCGACAAGGATGATAAAAATGAAATGATGGTGGACATTTCACCAGAATAATGATCAAAAACATAATGCCAAGGAAACTCTCAATTGGTTTCAAAGGAAAAAAATAAAGCTGCTAGAATGGCCCAGCCAATCACCCGACTTGAATCCAATTTAAAATTTATGGAAAGAACTGAAACTCAAGCTCCATAAAAGAAGCCCATGGAACCTTCACGATTTGAAGACTGCTTGTGTGACGGAATGGGCCAAAATCACACCAGAGCAATGTTTGTGACTAGTTTCTCCATACAAGAGGTGTCCTGAAGCTGTCATTGCAAACAAAGGCTTTTGTACAAAGTATGAAATAAATACCTGTTGGCGTGTTCAATACTTTTTCCCTGTGTCATTTCATATTATTACACACAACTTAATTTCTGATCTTATTTGTTCTACGAGCTTTGTATGTATGGATTACTTGGGTTGTTCCCAACATCTGGTGAAATTTTCATGTCAATAGCACCTTTGGAAATATATTTAATGAGAAAATGGTGACGTGTTAAATATTTATTTCAGTTCTGTATATATTATACAACCCCAATTCCAATTAAGTTGGGACGTTGTGTTAAACAAGAAAAACAGAATACAATGATTACATGAATAAAAATATAATACAATGATTTGCAAATCATGTTCTAACTATATATATTTAATTGAATACACTACAAAGACAAGATATTTAATGTTCAAACTGATAAACTTTATTGTTTTTAGCAAATAATCATTAACTCAGAATTTTATGGCTGCAGCACGTTCCAAAAAAGCTGGGACAGGGTCATGTTTACCACTGTGTTACATCACCTTTTCTTTTAACAACATTCAATAAACGTTTGGGAACGGAGGACACTAATTGTTGAAGCTTTTTAGGTGGAATTCTTTCACATTCTTGCTTGATGTCCAGCTTCAGCTGTGCAAGAGTCTGGGGTCTCCGTTATCGTATTTTCCGCTTCATAATGCGCCACACATTTTCAATGGGAGACAGGTCTGGACTGCAGGCAGGCCAGTCTAGTACTCACACTCTCTTACTACGAAGCCACGCTGTGGTAACACATGCAGAATGTGGTTTGGCATTGTCTTGCTGAAATAAGTAGGGGCGTCCATGAAAAAGACATTGCTTGGATGGCAGCATATGTTTCTCCAAAACCTGTATGCACCTTTCAGCATTAATGGTGCCTTCACAGATCTGTACGTTACCCATGCCATTGGCACTAACACAGCGCCATACCATCACAGATGCTGGCTTTTCAACTTTGCATCCATAACAGTCCGGATGGTTCTTTTCCTCTCTGGCCCGGAGGACACGACGTCCACAACTTCCAAAAACAATTTGAAATGTGGACTCGTCGGACCACAGAACACTTTTCCACTTTGCATCAGTCCACCTTAGATGAGTTCGGGCCCAGAGAAGCCGGCGGCGTTTCTGGGTGTTGTTGATAAATGGCTTTTGCTTTGCATAGTAGAGTTTCAAGTTGCATTTACGGATGTAGCGCCGAACTGTACTTACTGAGATTGGTTTTCTGAAGTGTTCCTGAGCCCATGTGGTGATATCCTTTACACATTGATGTCAGTTTTTGATGCAGTGCCACCTGAGGGACCGAAGGTCACAGGAATTCAATGTAGGTTTTGGGTCTTGCCGCTTACATTCAGTGATTTCTCCAGATTATCTGAACCTTTTGATGATGATATGGACCGTAGATGATGAAATCCCTAAATTCCTTGCAATTGTACGTTGAGGAACATTGTCCTTAAACTGTTCGACTATTTTCTCACACACATTTTCACAAAGAGGTGAACCTCGCCTCATCTTTACTTGTGAATGACTGAGCAACTCAGGGAAGCTCCTTTTATACCCAATCATGGCACCCACCTGTTCCCAATTAGCCGGTTCACCTGTGGGATGTTCCAAAAGTGTTTGATGAGCATTCCTCAACTTTCTCAGTCTTTCTTACCACCTGTCCCAGCTTTTTTTGGAACGTATTGCAGCCATAAAATTCCAAGTTAATGATTATTTGCTAAAAACAATAAAGTTTATCAGTTTGAACATTAAATATCTTGTCTTTGTAGTGTGTTCAATTAAATATATATAGTTAGAACATGATTTGCAAATCATTGTATTATATTTTTATTCATGTTTAACTATATATATATATATATACACAGACACACAGAATCGCATTTGTCAGGTCACACACTGAGGTAATACATTTTTAAGGACACTGAGACAAGATCATGATTTCAGTCTTCATACTTTTTCTTTTATTTGGTGCTGTGCCGAGAGATATTTATAATGTAAAATGGGTGCCGTGGCTCAGTAAAGGTTGGAAAACTGCATAAGATTTTGCATGTGCATGTGATGTTGTGGCTGGCAAATGGACTGACTCAAAGGTGCAATGTGCAGGCTGTATATTTCTTCAATTACATGTAAAAGTGTTGGGATGAACATCAGAACAAGTCACAATTTATTCCGAACATGTTAATATTTTTAGTACTTCACAAAGCCAAAATGCTGCCAATTGAATTCCTGTCACAGTTAATGAACGTGTAATCACAAAGTCTCCACGAGGTGGTGACATTACGCTCTAGTTGTGCTTCATCTTCAACATGGTAAGCAAAAGAACTATCATATGAGTGACCGCACACAAAAAGGAGCAGCACAATTTCCATTGAATTGACGCATGAAATCGTGATGCAAAACTTTATTTCTGGTCATTCTTTTAATGTTATTACTCTATGTTAAATAGTGTTATTTTTATTTTTGGGGGGCGGGTGGCTGGAACGGGCAGTACAGTTAGGTAGTGGCTACCACGGACAAGTGGTATGAGTACTCAAAGAGAGAATACTCGTACTGGTATCAGTTTGACTGTGGCTGCAGTTTCCACCGCACTCCTCGGGCAAAATTATCCGACAAAGCCTACACCGCTTGACCATCCACAATTAGTAACTTTTTCTCTGGGAGTCCTCCATCTTGTAGCACGATTAAAAAAAAAAATAATAATTCTCATATCAAAACTGTAGTAAGCACAGTTGTACACCATGGAGACCACGGCTTGTGCTTCCACAGATTGAGCGGGATGTCAGTGTTCAAAGATATATCGATGAATCCAAGGTTGAATTTTTTTTTGAAAAAAAAAAAAAGTCTGAAAAAGGCTACTACAACATCAGTACTTTATTTGAGGTTAATGAGGCACTTAGAATGGCGGCAGTTGTGTGCTGACTCCCATTCAATATGAGTTTGAATGTGATTGGCTAATTCTCAACATAGTCACATCCCCTGTTATACAGTAACAGGGTGTGCACACTTGTGCAACCACATGATCTCAGTTGTAATTCCCCTCTCCAAAGGTATTTCATTTTACAGGTTATAGGTCAAATTGATGGTAGAAAAAGGTTTGAAATGATGATTATCTTAGTCTCATATATATATATATATATATATATATATTTATATATATATACATATATATATACATATATATATATATATATATATATCAAAAATATTAGAACGAAGCTTGTAGCTATCCAAACAGCCTGTTTCAACTTTTTCATTTTTTTTAAAATTCAGTACAGTACTTTTTTTTTTAACAACAGTAATTTTTCAAAAGACATTTCAGTTGTTTAACTTTTAAGTACAACATTTTTGCATTTATTTACAGTTTTAAGTTTTGTTTTTTTTAATCATTTGAAGTACAATTCTGATTGAACTTCTGTGCAATACATTTTTCGTTGAATCATTTAGCAAATAATTTTTTTCCCCCCACCTATAAGGTGGAACCTTAAGTGCAGTTTCAATGTTCAAGCTGCGCATCATGTTGCAGTGGCTTACTTAAAAACTTAAATATACTTGTTAGGAATAGAACCTTTTTTTCTTTGTGTTTCGATGCACACCTAGGCCTACTATGCAACTTTATTTTAATGATGTCTGTTGGGATCATTGGTGGAGTTTTCATTGTAATGTTGCCTTGAATGTTCCGGATTTCCAAAAGAAAGGCAGTGAACATCACTAAAAATACTGGAGATGCAAATGTGCTGAACTTTAAATTACAAACTTGTGTCTTTTGTCCGGTCAGTGGCACTGTATGGCTGCCCCCCCCCTCCCTGAGCTCTCCAAAGACAACAATCAAGCTGCGCTCGTCACACACTCGAGGAACCTGGCACCGACCAATGGCGTCAAATTGAGGTAAAAATACCTTTGTTTTCCCCCAAGTTTCAAGAGCGGTCCTGTCGGTAAACTGCAGCCGATGTTCTTTCTTGTGTTTAGGGCGGGGGGCGCGTGGGGGGTCTGTTTTGTTTGGCGCCTCAACAATAGCGAGCGTGCGTTAAAAGAGCGCCTTTCAACGCAATGCGATTTCGCTCCGTCCTGCTCGAACCATTCGAGCCCTGCAAAACTTGTTCATTTGCAGGTGCGCGTCATTGTGCTGCTGCTGCTGCTGAGGACTCTCTCTGTGCGTGCGTGTGCGTGCGTGTGTGTGTGTGTGTGTGTGTGTGTGTGTGTGTGTGTGTGTGTGTGTGTGGGACTAGCGCAAAAAAAAAAAATCATCTCCAGCTCCGGGGGAAGGAAAGATGATGGCCGGTGGTGGCGAAGCTGCAATGGAGCACAACGGGATATACTCAGCAGCGAACCTCCCGAACCTGCAGCACAGCCACATGGAGGCGGACAACTCGGACTCCCGTAAGCGGCCGCTGGAAACTCCGGCGGAGGAGGCCGGCTGTACCAAGCGCACCAACACCGGAGGTAAGAGGAGCAGCTTCTTCCATCATAGCCGTCGACGCCAAACCGCTTTTGCGATCACTTGTGGATCGCGAATTTGCAGATTCGAGCTGCGCGTTCGAACCCCCGACACGCTGCACCTGTGCACTTGACGCTTTTGAAGGGGGGCAGTTGCCGTGTGTGTGTGTGTCATGCGGTTGTTACTCCAACACGTCTTGCTTGACACACTGGCCTCTTTATAGCAGGTCGCTTTTGCATATCAATCCAGCCCCCCACTTGCCTCACACGTATGGGTCCATTCACAGCAGACGCGATGAGTTCCATAGTGTCAAAGGAGGAAAAACATTCTCTCGACTGATAACCATCTCTGTTAAGTTGTGTTTTGCAGCATGAGACAAACCCACCCCCCCTCCCGCCCCCCTTGACAAATATGAATGATGTAAAGTGCAAAAATAAGATTGACAGTGCAATAGCTTGTGAGGCATTTATGTCAGACATTGGTTGCAAGTTCTCTTTGAGCTCCACTTTAACCTGAAGTTACAGTTTGGTGCAGACGGCATGCACTGCACATTAATGTTATTTAATAATAATAATAATAATACAAAGAAAATCTCCACAGAAATGTTGATAGTACTTACTAATACTTTGACACCGTGTCCCATTTATTTTCAATGGGACTAAATTTCGTTATTTTTGAGGAATGGCGTCACCATGGGAACACGGACTTCTTAAAAAAAAAAAAAGAAATAGCTTCGATCCTCGTTCGACCGAGATACCTCTTTTGTGCAGATATAAAATAAATCACGCAGGGAAAAAGGCAGAATAATAAATTACTGTGTAAGAGTTAATAAATTCGCATGATAGTCGTCTTTCCTTCGCAAGCACTACGACTGTTAGTGGTGTTAGCACTACCCACAGCAGGCTCATCATAATAATAAACTATATCAAATATTGCCCACAAAGCTTATTGTAGTTAATAAATTGTTTGTTTGACATTGACATAGAAAGTAGATTTCACTAAATTACTTCCTCCACTTCCAAGACAATGATTCCATACGTGGTGTGGGGGCACACCTCTAAGTCAGAGCATAAATAGTTGCGTTTTCCACACAAACAGTGGCTAGTGCGTCCTAAGTAAAGCCTTGTCGCATGAACCGATGAAGCCTGCTCGGATGAGAAGCGAAACGTCTTCTAAGACAAACCGGGGAGGTGTCCGGGAAGCATCCGAATCAGATGCCCCAGCCACCTCATCTGGCTCCTCTCGATGTGGAGGAGCAGCTCACCCTCTCTCTAAGGGAGAGCCCGGACACCCTGCGGAGGAAACTCACTTCGGCCGCTTGTATCCGGGATCTCGTTCTTTCGGTCACGTGACCATAGGCGAGGGTAGGAACGTAGATCGACCGGTAAATCGAGAGCTTGGCTTTTCGGCTTAGCTCCTTCTTTACCACAACGGAACGATACAAAGTCCGCATCGCTGCAGATGCCGCACCGATCCGCCTGAAATAGTCAATAATGTGAAATTGTATATGAACATGGAGTCCAACATACTGATTCTGTGTGCCAGTAAGTGTACTCGGTTCTGGTCTGCAGCTCATTGGACCCCTCTTTCTTTGAGCATATGTTACTTAAATGTAATTTGTCTGGCTCTGTGTCCCAGGTACTCTGTCCATTTTATGTCCTATTTTCTACAGCACGACGGCTGGACCTCAGCTCTCCTCAAAAATGTCATCTCTGCGGACCCTTATGTCACCAGTCAATGTTTCAATGGACCCAGTCCCAATCTGTCCTGCATTAGCACCCCTGGTACAGACAAATCCCGTGGTGTTCTTACTTTAGGAAGTATGGGAGTTAGCACTTAACTGTAGAATTAATTATCTATGACAATTTCAAGGTGCTAGAATTGGTAGATTAGAAAATCTCAATCTAATTACAGATGGCACTCGTCACGATCACGACAGGTGGCTGTCTTTCTTTCTTTCTTTCTTTTTTTTTTCAACCACCATGTAAATTTGCTAATGCATGATAGTCTTTAACGTGGACATTGCCTATTTTACATGTGATAAGATGTGCATGCAATTCACTGAAATTGTGAGACTTCCCAATATAACGGTTTTATGCTATATGAACAGAATTATTATGACTGGTTAGCACATCTGCCTCACAGTTCTGAGGACCTGGGTTCAAATCCCGGCCCCGCCTGCGTAGAGTTTGCATGTTCTCCCCTTGCCTGTGTCGGTTTTCTCCGGGTACTCTGGTTTCTTGTATGGTACGCTGATTGAAGACTAAGTTGTGTGTAGGTGTGAATGTGAGTATGAATGGTTGTTTGTTTATATGTCCCGTGCGATTGGCTGGCGACCAGTTGGGGGTGTACCCCGCCTCTCGCCCAAAGAGAGCTGTGATAGGCTCCAGCACGCCCGTGACCCTAGTGAGGATAGGCGGTACGGAATATGGATGGTTGGATTTACAAAATGATGCTATAACATTTGGCTGCCTTAAATTCCTACCAAAGTAATGGCGGTAGATACAGTACAAAAAAATAGGTGGGGCAGTCATAAAGTAATGAGCCCAATTTAATAGTATTTGATTTTTTTTTTCCCCCAGAAACTTTCACAGTTTGTCATTTAAATACTTGTTTGAAGGTTTATTTATAAAAAAAAAAAAAAAAAAAGTTTAAGCCTGTCCTCTTCCTGTCAGCCATTTTAGAAATGACGTCATTGTTGGATGCCCGTCAGAAGCATTGAGCTGTGATTAAACTTCTTGCTTGGGAAGGGGAACCACCGCTAAATATTTTCACAAGGTTGCAAAATGTGTATGGGGTTCGGGTTATGTCATCAATGATGAAACACGACGGTGCCTATTCCCAGGATTAACCGCTGAATATGGTTGTTTTTAACGGAGGTCACTCAAAGCAGGCTCTCGTTCTTCACCTTTGATCCTGGACACCCACTTTTTACTGTGCCGTAGCCTATTGCAGCTTCCCCATACGCATTATGCAACCTTTTGAAAATGTTAAGTGGTGGTTCCCCTTCCAGAGGAAGAAATTCAATCACAGCTCTCTGCTTCTGATAGGCATCCAACAATGACCACATTTAAAAAATGGCTGACAGGAAGAAGACAGGCTTAAACAAAACATTGTTTTTTTAAAATACGCCTTCAAATGTGTTTTAACTACAAACCGTGAACATTTAAATAACAAAATATTAGCCCCTCATAGTAGCACACTAATTTTGATTTTTTTTAAATACTGCCTGACTGGTTAGCACATCTGCCTCACAGTTCTGGGGACCGGGGTTCAATGCCCGGCCCCGCCTGTGTGGAGTTTGCATGGTCTCCCCGTGCCTGCGTGGGTTTTCTCCAGGCACTCCGGTTTCCTCCCACATCCCCAAAAACATGTGTGGTTTGTTGATTTGAAGACTCTAAATTGCCCGTAGGTGTGAACGTGAGTGCGAATGGTTGTTTGTTTCGATGTGCCCTGCGATTGGCTAGCAACCCCGCCTCCTGCCTGAAGATAGCTGGGATAGGCTCCAGCAGTCCGCGACTGTAGTGAGGAGAAGCGGTAAAGAAAATGGATTGGATGGATATATTTTGGGGTCTTACCAGATATGTTTTCCCAATGAAGGGTTAGCTGCTCGAGTACATTCATCGCTCTCTCATCCTTTTATTTTATTGCTTTGCTCATCCTGTTCAGGGTCATGCGGTGCATGAAAGTTAGCTGTGAACCACAGCGCTACCAACGGTCCACTCTTTAATGCAATTCCTCCGATGTTATATGGTGATGCCGCATATACTGCACATGTTTTGTAGAGTTAATATCAGCTCCCATTACAAATGGGGTTTCAAAACACAATATGACAGACAGCATGGTGGCACTGAGCCGCCACTACAATCACCAACCTCTTGTCCGCATCTGATATTGATCATGTTCCTTGTAGGGAACTGATCATTAACGCGACTGTCAGTTGTAACAAAGAAAAGCAAGCGTGTGCTCTTCAAGCCGAGCCCCCCTCAGCATGCTTTAGAAGCTATGGACACACTGAATTAGGAAAATCCCTCTTTTTTATCAGTACTGCCCTGCTCTTCTCAAAATGAACATATTTTATTCATTTCTCGTGACCATTTCATCGAGCCTGTGTCGCTTGGCAAGTATGTACAAATATACAAAATCCTCGTGTGGCTTTGTTTTCCCGATTACAAGTGATCATCTATTGTTTGCTAATGGAGGGGTTGGCACAGGAATGTGAGATGTAGTTCTTTTTTTTCTTTTAATTTTTGGGTGGGAAGGACACAGGTGCCCTTGCACAGCGATGTGACGTGAGTGGACTGTGAATTTGCCAGGTGGCGGTGAAAGAGAGAATGAGAGCGAGGGATCGGAAGACAGAGCAGTGTGAGCGCTAGATGGAGTCTATGGGGAAGCTATGTCTATATAGAGTCTGTATGACACTGTTCGAATATTCTGGAAGGCTCCAAGACCAATATTAGGCCTTGATTCATGGAAGATGCTGATGGAAAAGCACCTCCTTTTTTGCCGGTTCCCCTGAATGTTCCATTAAATGATGCTCGACCCACTGTGCCTACACGCAGACAGTTAAAAGACACGCACATTGCAGTCTTTATGTGCACTCTCTTAAGATACCACTCGGTGTGGGATTTATAGGCGTAATGATTGGCTTCATCACCCCCCTCCACCATTCTGCGGCATTGCCATTTGCAATGGTTGATGAGCCCCTCCGCCCTCTCAAACATGGCCGTCTAAGCGACTGGGGGTGGGGGAAAGGCGAGTGGGTGGCGTATGGCACGCTGTCTCCGATCACTCCTCCTCCACATCTTTCATCATCTGCCTATATTATCAATACAGCGCTTCAGTCAGCGTTGAAGGTCACGCTACATGCTTCCCCGTTCGCGGCTCAAAGCGCTCCCCCTCAATGCTTCACCTTGTCAGTTTCCACGAAAAAAGTGAGTGAAGGGACTGCCATACTTTATAGTGCTGCGTCAAAAGAGGCGGAGTAGGGGAAGAAAATTCAATTTTTTTGGGACTGGCTTTGGGGGGTGGGGACATGACGTGCTCGCAGGAGAAGGCGAGCCATTGGTCGAGTGAAGTGTCATTCCTGCGCGGTGGCGCAGATGGACAGGCCATTCGATGAATATGGATGAGAGCAGTGAAAAGGGTGATGCGGCAGGGAAGACCCCCCCTCCTCCTTCACACCGATGCAGGCTCGAACAATGCGTGCCGTCTTTCACTGAAAACACTGAGAGTCGGCATTAGCATTTTCGCAGACAATTGAGGCTGTGGCCAGCTGCAGGCATGGCTCGGACGCTGCGGTGAAATCTCTTTTTCTGCACCCATCGATGAAACAAACGTCAGTGAAAAAGGTCCACTGGCCGCATTCCTCAACACTACGGTCGCACCTATGCCGAGACTAATGTTAAGACACCCTTTAGCGATTGTGCCCCGGCATTGATGGCGATCTGACACAGGACTTGAGAACCAGCAGATCTCAGAATGGGTAAGCTTCCAAACTCTTTTTCTCTGACTTGTTGAATTTATCCATTTTGTAGACATGCAGTTTTGTGCACTTCAGGGCCTAATTATGTCCGTTATCGGTCATTTTGGTTCTGCCGTCCTTGCCTCTTTTCAGCGGCAGGTTAGTCTATTGAAATGCAGAATGGGCACTGGTTGTGGGAAGGAGCGTGGACAGTCATAAGGCATCTCCGCCTGACCCACCCCCCTTGGATGACTTAACTAAATACATTCGGTTCAGCATTTCTTCCAAGCCGCCGTCCCAGTATTGGAAGAAGGGGTTTGAACTAGGACCCCACTGGCTCAGCATCCGAATGTGCCCCACTGTTCGACTTCCCTGGCGGATTGCAGCAACAGATTGCCGTGTTTACTCTACCACATGATGCCATTAAAACCTGTTACTGTGATCTGAGACACTAGGTTGGAATTAATTATTGACTAATGACTGCAAACATGACTGCAAGGGTGATGGAGAGAACCAGAGTGCTTTTCTCTCTTCCCGTGGGTTTACTTGATTCTCAGCCGAAAGTTACGCAGTGGGTTTGGGCACGTCTGTCAACAACAGGTCTTTCGACGTTTGGATTCTGCAACCGGTATCTTTCAATTCAAATTCTCAGTATGCTGACATTAGTTACATATTCTGCGATAGTAGTCGCGGGTTCAAATACTTTCCAGCAACCATGTTGATCATGCGTGATCTTTATTTTTTTCACCAAGGTCATTTTATTGTTATTCGATGTGAGGATTGCGACAGAACAACAGATTGCCTGTACACATCGTGAAAACCCAAAGATAGGGCAATGGCCTTTGCGGAAAAATGGACATAGTTTTTCCTGCCATTTCCTCTTTGACAAAGATCTTAGAAATAAATCGAGAGTTTGTTGCTTTTTGTCTAGCATAATGTACAGGAAAGTCGCAATGTTGCCATAATTCTATTTACGCTCACGTATTTGTCCCTGCTTGCTAGAACCTTTCATGATGGGCGGTGCTCTCAAAACAAATCTGTGTCTGAATGGAACATGAGGGGCATATTAATGCAAAGAGGAGAGGGGCTAACATTTAGGCTGTGCACTTCCTTTACGTACTAATGCCATATTCCCCACATGACACTGAAATGTGTTCAATAATGAGGCAACAGGTTGGTTTCCACCTCTATGCGTTTGTCTTTCTCCTGCCACAATTGATTTCCTCTTATGTCCGATTCTGTGGATGGAAAGAAAACTGCATATTCAACTAAAAAAATATAGCGTTCAAGAGAAAATCATGTCCAGTGTTTCTTCTCTGCCCACTCGAGTGGCGTCACCCTTTGAGGAAGCTCAAAAAGATTGAACATGACGTCACTGCATCGGAATCAGGATGCAGGGGAATCATTTGTAACAGAGCTCCGTAACAGGAGGACCAAACCACTATCCAATATTTTGTATGACATCATAAATTTACATATATATTTTTAAGTCAATACAAACTCACACAAAATTGTCGTCATATTGTTGCCGCACTCTGGTTTTTATTTACAATCAAGGTCAATACAAATTTAGCATACTCATTACAGTCAGGATGTTATTGGCAGCAGATACGTTGTAAGTCAATTATTTATTTTTACGGGAAAACTTTACCATCTAAAAGGAGGCAATCACATTTGACAGTCTTCAAACGACGCCCCTTTCAAAATTGAAGTAATCTAAACTAATTTGTGGGCTTGGCTGTGATACATTCCTCTCCTATCTGCTTATTGTGATAGATCAGCGTGTTGCTGCATTCATGAATTGCATTGAAAATGAATACAATAAGTAAACCGCACTCCTAGTCACTTTAAACTGCTTAAAATTTCTTGAAGACTGCACCATTTTCACAATTGTCACTGCACCAGATGATCACTTTATTAGTCATTTCCAACTGCTCTAAATTGCTAGAGGACTCATCATTTGCACAATTGTCATTGTATCAGCATTACCACATGACCGGTAACCTTTCATTGCTTAATGACTCTCCGTAGTAGTGTGTTTTCATGTTTTTATGTCTCAAAATGTCACAATGGCTTTCTGTTGTCGCACTAAAGCGGCTCCAACTACCGGAGGCAAATTCCTTATATGTTTTTGACAAACTTTGCAAATAACGACAATTCTGATTCTGAGTAAGCAGCGGAGAGTGACACTGCTATGGCTTTGCATTTGGACAGAGGCTGCTTAAAACCTATTGAAAAGAGCTTAAATTAGACCCTCGCAATCCAGAAAGAAGGTCATCATTTCTTCTCAAAAATATCTGGGACAGGGCACAGAACACATCACAAGACTGATATAAATGTGATTATGTGTGGTACTGAAGCTACAGTATGTCTTCCAATTGATAATATTTGACTGTGAAGGTGCAGGTAATGAGACAAGTATGGTATCTACCAGGGATGTCAAACATATGGCAGGCGGGCCAAACACTGGCCTCCTTATTCAGTCAGACCCGCAGGATGAATTTGAAAGGGTATGATAAATAATAATAATAATAAAAATACTGTCGTGACCCAGCAGTTATGTGTTGTGTTAAGAGTTCTGTAATTTTTGATTGTCTGGGTGGAGTAACAGACGGTTGAGCACACAGCTAAGTTATACTTTGGTATTTTGGCGTGGCTCTAGCCGAAAGTGACCCATCCTTTGTGCATTAAAGAGACTGTTGATCGACCACCTCCTCGTCATCCTTCATAAACTGAAAGAAATTGCACATTTTCTTCTTAAGAAATCAGAGGTTGTTCTTAATCTTTTGTAAAAGGATAGTTCGTTAAATATATACATTTTCCTAATGTGCTTATTGGGGAAAAACACCAACTTATTGGTAATTATATCAATCATCCTATGATTTTACTGGTCTGGACCACTTGACATCAAAGTAAGCTGTATGTGGTCCCTGAACTAAAATGAGTTTGACACCCCTGGTGTGTATGATAAGCTTGCAGAGCAACTTTATGAGATGTGACTTTTTTTTTTTTTTTTTTTTTTTTTTTTTTTACATTTTGTGTCTCTCTCACAGAGGAGGGTGAATACTTCCTGAAGGTGCTGATTCCCAGCTATGCAGCCGGCTCTATAATTGGCAAGGGCGGCCAGACCATTGTACAACTTCAGAAAGAGACGGGTGCCACTATTAAGCTGTCGAAATCCAAAGATTTCTACCCAGGTAAGAGGGTCATTCATAATTCTTGTAAAAATTGAAATCGATTGCAGTCACGGACCAATCACAAAAATGTCAAACAAGACATGAGGGAATACATTACAATGGTTATAAAAAGTCTTCAGACCCCTTTTCAAATGCCAGGTTTTTGTGATGTAAAGAGACTTAAGATCCTTTCAAAACTTTTCCCATCAATAATGTGACATATAACCTGTTCAACTTAAATTATTTTGTGCTATCTTTTATAGAGGGGAGGTAAACATAAATGACTGAGATGATGTATTTTCACAAGCGTGCACATCCCCTCATAATCCTGGGGATGTGTCTGTGTTCAGAATTCACCAATCACATTCAAACTCATGATAAATGGGAGCCAGCACACAACTGACACGATTTTAAGTGCCTCTGATTGACCCTAAATAGAGTTCAGATGTTCTAGTAGGCTTTTCCTGACATTTTTGTAGTCACATCTTTCAGCACAAGCCATGGTTCACAGAGCGCTTCCACAGCACCAGAGAGATCTCATTAGTCAGTCAGGAGATGGGTACAAAAGAATTTCTGATATATTAAATGTAACGTGGCATGCAGTGACACAGTCATCACCAAGTGGAGGAAATGTGGCACAACAGTGACATTACCAAGAACTGGACATCCTTCCAAGAGGCCGACAGCAACATTGAAGGAACTGCAGGAATTTCTGGCAAGTACTGGCTGTTTAGTGCATGTTACAACCCACAATACAAAGAAAACCCCCACTTGGAATCTCCCTAATGCAGGTGGGAAAATGTGATATGGTCCAATGAAACCAACCTTGCACTTTTAATTCCAAACGGTATATTTGGCGCAAACACAACACTGCCTCGTCACCAAAAGAACACCAGTGAAGCATTTTGGTGGTAGTGTCATGCGTTGGGTCTGATGGATGGAATAATGAACACTTCCATTGAACATCTCTGGGGTTATCTCAAGAGGGCTGTGCACACGAGATGCCCTCACATTCTGTCAGATTTGGAGCTTTTTTGCAAAGAAGTGAGGAAATATTGCCGCATCAACATGTGCCACACTACACTAGCCAAAAAGACTTGAGTGCTGTAATATAAGCCAAAGGTGCTGCAACAAAGTATTAATGTGAGGGTGCGGATAGTTACGCAACTATGTTGTTGTACATTTTTTTTTCAGTCGTAAAGGTTATAGGTCACATTGATGGTGGAAAAAGTTTAGAAAGGATTTATCTTGGTCTCCTTTTATCACAAAGACCTGACATTTGAACAGGGGTGTGTAGACTTTTTATATTCACTGTATGTGTATATTGTATATACTATGTTATAGCTGACCATTTGAGTTTCACTTAAAATGCTTGGCTAGTGTGCTATTATATTCGGCGCCATGTATTCAGTTTTCCGGGCTCCTTTAAATGCAAATTTCAAGTTGAAGAATGTGGAGCATTCAATAAATCACAGACATTGCAACAGGTGAACAGTGCTCTCTTTTTTTTCCCCATACACAAATGCCCGAGCCGTAGAGGAGTGTGTGTTTGTCCTTCATGCCTCAGGGGATGCTTCAAACAGCTAAAAAAAAAAAAAAAAAAGATAACAGGTGCTGTGCTGTGCATCTCGCTGCTTATTAGGTTTATTAAATGGTTGCGTTCAAAAGTATATGTGTTGCAGTGTACCCCACAGTGTCTATATTTAGAACACAATTACTGCTTTAAATTGTAAATATGTAGTAGTGGGTCCCAGTCAATAAAAAAAAAAAAACGAGTTGAACAGCCATAGGAACGGAACTCGAGGACGCCCTTGTACCAGCTTTGGTTAGAGTCTTAGGGACCACTCACACTAAGCAAGTAGTCATGCTTCCTATACGCTTCGTTGCCAATTTATAATCATAACAGCCACCTGATATCATAGAAATAACCAGAACAAATAATCAGCCCACACTGTGCTCTCTCATGCACATGGTTGTGAACAGTGTACAATGTAGACAAGTCAGATAAACACGATCGTTCCTCCGAGCAGAGACTAATATCTTCTACCGTGAAGAATATAGGGGGGGGGGGGGGGGGGGCATGGCAAGGAGGGATAATTGTAACAAAACAGTATGGTACAAATAGTCCCGTGAGAGTTTGCTCTTGCAGGGGTCTCAAACAAATTTTTGTCACCGGCCACGTTGTAGTTACCGTTTCCCTCAGAGAGCCGTCATGTCCGTGAAACCATATAAATGTTTAATTGCCTCATCACATGAAAAATACAGTACACAACAAATTTATGGATAACTAGTTTGGAAATCAGAACTCAAGGATAATAGTTTGTTCAGCTATTGTTGTAGTTAATGTAAAAAGCATTTTGGTCACAAAAATATGTGTATTTGTTATATTCAACAATTTGACATTTTGCTCCAGATTTAAGCAACAATTATGGAAGTTGAGGCACGTGATTTGCTTTTGTGGGCAACATAAAATGATGTGGTGGGGTGGATCTGGCCCCTGGGCCTTGAGTTTGACACTTGTGTCTTAACATAAAAATATCAGACAGTGTCAAGAGTGACTCCCTACTGCCTATTGATGAAAAAGGTAGTGTGACACTTACTGAACAGACATATGGTAATTCGGCAACACGTTGAGGTAGTTGTTAGCAGTGGTTTGCTTCGGGTACTCCGGGTTCTGCTCACGTCCCTAAAATATGCTTCTTAGGTTAACTGAAGACTCTAAATTACCCATAGGTGTGAATGTGAGTGGTTGTGTGTTGTTTTTCTTTATGTGCGATTGTCTGGCAACCAGTCCAGGTGTACCCTGCCTCTTGCCTGAACTTATCTGGGATAGGCTCCAGCTCACCCGCGACCCTAACGAGGACTAACGCAGTAGAAAATGGACGGCTGGAGGAAACATTGCAGGAAAGGAGGAAGGATTCTTGGTCCAAAAGCATTTGGGACTGGATGACCAAAGGTTTGAATCTTGCTGTGGACATTGACTGTTGGGGAGATGCTTGTCTGCTTCCCGAAGACTATCAAGGTGCCCTTGAGCAGGGCACGGATCCCCCCCTCCCCCACATTCCAACTCAGATTAGGGACATAACAAATTTGGTGATAACCCCCTTGCCTACATGTGTGTAAATTAGTTATTTGTCTGGTGTAATGCAGGCAATACATTCGCTATCACCCCCAGCAATGAAAATTTATATTTAAGTGTATAGCTTGGCTCAATGTTGTACTGTATTTTTTTAATGTCAATTAGTGATGGGTGAGTACTGATACCGGGTATCAGGATCTTACCAATTCCAGTCGTACTTCAAGGTATTAGGTACTCACGAAGGCTGCTGATAACAGCCACCAATACTTCCATCCATCCATTTACTGTACCGCTTTTCCTCACTCGGGTAGCGGGCGTACTGGAGCCTATCCCAGCTATCTTCGGGGCAACAGGTGGGGTACACCCTGAACTGGTCGCCAGCCAATCACAGGGCACATAGGAACAAACAACCATTCGCACTCACATTCACACCTACGGGCAATTCAGAGTCTTCAATTAAGATGTGGGAGGAAACCGGAGTACCCACGCAGGCACGTGGGGAACATGCAAACTCCACACAGGCGAGGCCGGGATTAGAACCCCGGTCCTCAGAACTGTGAGACAGATGTGCTAACCAGTCGTTCACCGTGCCGCCGCCGCCAATACTTAAGGTATAAAAAAAAAAAAATCTGACATTGAGTAAGTCCTCCTCGCCAGTAGTTGCCGCTACACTGCGGTAGTTTGACACATTGGCGAATCAACATGTGCGTCAGTGAGAAAGGTCTTTGTTCACAATTTTCTGTCATTGTATTAATTGAAATGTTATCAATAGTATTAGCGGTATCTGTATCGGCATCAGTGAGTAAGAGTGAATACTCATACTTGTATCGGTCTGAAAAAAGTGGTATCGAATATCCCTAACATAAATGAATGAAAATTATTGTACGACGCAAAATGGGGTCCTACTATAGTATCCTTTGGGGGTTATTGTCCTTATTTTTGGGTTATTAAGAATGAAGACCCATTTGTTTGCATAGGTCCAAGTGAGGATATTGGTGTATATTCTTACTTCTCTCTTTGTATTGTGCTGCCCATTGCTCTGCCCATCTCATAATTGTGATGAGTGACAAGAAGAGTTCATGGAGAGGGTGCTGGCAGGGATTTGATCGGGTGGTTGTCCTGGCCCACACAAGTAATATGAAACAGCCGCTTCTGTGATACAATTGGACAAGAGTCCGTCCAGACTGGCAACACTAAAGTGCCTTAATTTTAAATATGCGAGATGTTTGTTTGTGCTACCTGGTTTACCTTTGGTGACAAATCACTCGCCATTTTGGCTGATGTAGCATGCTAATACCACTACACACAGTTCACACCCGCATCTGTCATCCTGCGGCAGTCTGAGCACACTCCAACAGCAGCACAATCACTCACGGGAGAAATCAGGGGACAACAACCGGTGCAGCCATTTTCTCCTGCACGCCTCTCTGCGATGAGAACTAAAACTCCCACCAACCTCACCTCACGCCTTGCATCTGTGTCCACGACAAACATGAACGTGAGCATTCAAAAAAGTCCTGAAGGGAACTGTAAAATTAGGCCTCGGTGTGGATGGCAGAGATGAGTGAGTAGAGATAGTGAAGAGTGGGGATGATGCATGATCGTATGTGAGAGGGGACAGGCGGGCCATCCCAGAAATAGCCCGTTTCAATCTCTCTCAGTAGACATGACCCCTCTCCCAGCTGTACTCAAGCTACTCGAACACAAGCCAAGTTTCCTCTTCCCTTCTCCCCATCCTGCCTTTCTTTAAGATTTGGTTCCTAGTAGTTGGGAAAGCTTGGGCCAGATACGATGACCTCATACTGAAATTTGACTTGCACGCCTGCCCTGGAACACAGCCCCTTTTACAAGGAGTTTTCACATTTGGCTTGAAAACAAAACTTTGCCAGACTGAATTTCTTGAGCCCCCGTTTGTGCAGCGCACTGTACTTTACATGCACCCACTCGCACAGTGCAAGCGGCACATACACACACCCACTCACACCCAGTGAGTGATTCACATCACCATGTTTAAGCAGCTGCAAAATAGGGGAGAGATGTGGGCATTCAGGATTTGAATACAAACCAAATAATAAATAAACCTTATTTTCAATCCTATTTTGCTGGAGCCAATTATATGTTCGTGTTAGTTTGTTGGTTTTTGTTGTGATGTTATGCACAACAAAATGTACTTCATTATTTTACCGTTACAATATCAACTGAGTATGTAACCGCTCCCTGGCATAATTTACCGCTAAAGCGGTATACAGTACACCCGTTACAATATCAACTGAGTATGTAACCGCTCCCTGGCATAATTTACCGCTAAAGCGGTGTACAGTACACATACTGATCATTGGGACAAATTTGAACATTTCACCAAATGCCCATTTCTGATCAAAGCCAGCAAAGGCTTGATTATTGGGTGTCTCTAAAAACATATTCAGAGCGATTATTAGTGATTATTATTAGTGGGGTGTGTTAAGAGTGATTTTTCTTTACCGTTAATCTCAGAAAAAGGTCAGGGCTGACCATAGTAAATGTTAAATATAGAAAATCTTCGTGTGTGGTCAACATCAAGGAAGACCAAGCCGCAGACTCTGTAAATGTGATGTGGAATGGAATGATAGGCAATTAGGAAGCAACCTGAAGCTCGCGTTGTTGCTGGACACGAATACATTGTTTGCATAACGTGTCCCCCAAGTCATTTCCACCCCCACCCCGCCCCTCCCCCCCAAAAAATGACAAGGCTGCAAAGTAGTTGACAGCTCATGTCACATCTCACAGGTACTTTCTCGTATGACAGATATCTGGTATGAAGCAGGAGACCCGTGATTGTTTGTGGAGATAGTTGTGTGTGCAGCGTGCAGTGTCAGTCATCTAAAGTACACCACACACTGTGGGACAATTTCCCCCGTTCGTGCGTGTCCTCTTTTTAAGTGCCTGGATTTGCACACTTCATCTAGACGCATCCACGCCTAAGATGTGAATGAACGCAGAAACACCAAAGAGGCAAGATCACATCAAGGCAAATACTAGAACATATACTTTTCCTGAGACTTGACAATGTCATTGAAATACATGCAAAAGATAAAGCAAACTCAAAATTAAAAAATGCCTTATGTAGGGGATGCAGTGTGTAGTCAGCCAGTCGGGGTGTGCAAACTGCTCCGACAACACTTAGACTTTAACGGAGCGCATGTTGTTCTTTTCTTTATTTTGTATGAAATAAATCCAATAAAAGTAATTGAATCGGAATACTGTGATTATGACTGAATGCATACTTGGAGGTTCATGTATAAAAAGGGTCTGGCCTACTATGCTCTAGATCAGTGATTCTCAATTAGTGTGCCGTGAGCGCTTACAGGTGTGCCGTGGGAAATTATAAAAGTTTACTTAATTGTGCAAAAAGAAAATTATTTACAAGAAAAAAGGTATCTTTGTTCATCTATTTATGCCAGTGAGGCATAGTGACAGACAAAACAAATACATGTTCTTCTATTAGATGGCAGGAAGTACATACATTAATTGATTTATCCACTTTTTGTGACATTTTTGTTTGTTGGTGTGCCGTGAGATTTTTCAATTGTAAAATATATCCCTTGGCTCCGTAAAGGTTGGAAATCGCTACTCTACATCTGCAGTCCCCAACCTTGTCTGTGCCACGGACTGGTTCCTCGTCAACATATTTTGTGGACCGCCATAAAAACAATTTAAAAACGACTCACCATTACAATAAATGGAGTAGTTGTAATTAGTGGGCTCTGTGCTCGTTTCTCTTTAACGAGTCATCTTTGAATAATCTTTGTTCCTTTCCACAAAAAAAAAGAGAGAAATACTCAAGGCTTGTCGTTCAATGTCGCCAGCAACAAGTTTGAAGCAGAGTCGCACCTCACAGTTGTAGGTGATCATCATGAGAAAATGTCAAAAAAACGTATTCTAGTCCCAATATTCTCCGTCTATAGTAGACTCACAGTGCTTCTTTCATCAACAATATAAAATATTTTTGTTCAGTCTCTATGTGCAGTCACTTTTAGCTTGTTACTTTGTTAAGCACTGGAAAGACATGGTGTGACAAATTGGTGTGGCTGGACAGCTGAGCCTTTAAGTCAATGTATATGTGTATGCCAACATTGGCATACTGTATGAGACTGTGGTAAAAAAGAAACAAGGAAAATAAAAAGCCGGAAACATGGTGGTAGTGGCAGTTTAAATATATTTGATGTTTCACGTTCCCAGGGCGCTTGACTTACTACAGCATCTGAAGCGTGTAAGAGGAAAAATGCTTAAGTCAATGGGAGAATACATGCAAGGCCAAATTTGACAGGGATCACCCACATTTTAGAGTTGGTTCGCCCAGAGCACGTATCTGGCATGAAGGTGTGTAAATTACTTGGGTGGATGAGAAAATCTATGCACCCAGAAGAGCGTGCAGCTGCACGCCAGTTCCCTCTTATACATATGAAAGAATATGGCCATCTTTGAACAGTAAGCACACACGTTTATTTTTTCCTTGTCATGTGTGGAGTCTGTCACATTTAAAAATCGGTTGAGATATTAAAAATCCATATGTGTGTGTACATATAAGCACATACCCCCCAAAAAGTAAATAGTAGTAGTCAAAGAAAAAATATAAGAAGCTAGGCTAATTATTAGCTTACATAGTATCTACATTGCGGTTAGAAACTCTTTGTCCTTGTCATTTATATTGTGGTGAATGACTTAGGAGACATATACTGTACAAACACTCAACATGTCACTTGCTCCCCTATTTGTGTCCCCAACAGCACAAGGTACAGGTCACTTCCTAATTGGCACTGAGTTCCTCGCTCTGCCAAACTCGACGTTGACCACATACATAAATATTTGCAATCGTAAATATCGAACAGGATAATCGGTCAGGATAATCTGTAAGTGACATTCCACAATCGGGCCTTTGCTGACTTCGAATGGTAGGGCTAGGAAAAAAACAACAACTTTGAATTTCATCCATCCATCCATCCATCCATTTTCTGAGCCGCTTCTCCTCACTAGGGTCGCGGGCGTGCTGGAGCCTATCCCAGCTGTCAACGGGCAGGAGGCGGGGTACACCCTGAACTGTTTGCCAGCCAATCGCAGGGCACATAGAAACAAACAACCATTCGCACTCACAGTCATGCCTACAGGCAATTTAGAGTCTCCAATTAATGCATGTTTTTGGGATGTGGGAGGAAACCCGAGTGCCCGGAGAAAACCCACACAGGCACGGCGAGAACATGCAAACTCCACACAGGCGGGGCCGGGGATTAAACCCGGGTCCTCAGAACTGTGAGGCTGACGCTCTAACCAGTCGTCCACCGTGCCGCAACTTTGAATTTGGCCTGATTATTTCCTTTAGTCAAAGATGAGGGTTTAAATGCAGCCCTATGGGGACACAAGCCAGTGCAAACTGTAGGCCCGTCCCAAGCCCGGATAAATGGAGAGAGTTACGTCAGGAAGGGCATCAGACTTAAAACCTTGCCAAACAAATATGAGCGTTCATCCAAAGAATTCCATACCGGATCGGTCGTGGCCCGGGTTCAGCAGAAAGGGAAGAGGAAAGCACAGAGCCTAGAACTGAATGTGGGGACTTTGAATGTTGGGACTATGACAGGAAAATCTCGGGAGTTGGTTGACATGATGATTACGAGAAAGGTTGATATATTGTGTGTCCAGGAGACCAGGTGGAAAGGCAGTAAGGCTAGAAGTTTAGGGGCAGGGTTTAAATTATTTTACCATGGCGTAGATGGGAAAAGAAATGGATTAGGGGTTATTTTAAAAAAAGAGTTGGCTAAGAATGTCTTGGAGGTGAAAAGCGTATCAGATCGAGTGATGAGGCTGAAACTTGAAATTGAGGGTGTTATGTATAATGTGATTAATAGCTATGCCCCCCAGGTAGGATGTGACCAAGAGGTGAAAGAGAAATTCTGGAAGGAGCTAGACGAAGTAGCTCTGAGCATCCCAGACAGAGAGAGAGTCGTAATTGGTGCAGATTGTAATGGACATATTTGTGAAGGAAATAGGGGTGATGAAGAAGTGATGGGGAAGTACGGCATCCAGGAAAGGAACTTGGATGGACTGATGGTGGTAGACTTTGCAAAAAGGATGCACATGGCTGTAGTGAACACTTTTTTCCAGAAGAGGCAGGAACATAGGGTGACCTACAAGAGCGGAGGTAGAAACACATAGGTGGATTACATCTTGTGCAGACTACGTAATCTGAAGGAGGTTACCAACTGTAAGGTAGTGGTAGGGGAGAGTGTGGCTAGACGGCACAGGATGGTGGTGTGTAACTTGACTCTGGTGGTGGGGACGAAGATTAGGAAGACAAAGGCAGAGCAGAGAACCCTGTGGTGGAAGCTGAGACAGGACGAGTGTTGTGCAGCTTTTCGGGAAGAGGTGAGACAGGCTCTCGGTGGACAGGAGGAGCTTCCAGAAGACTGGACCACTGCAGCCAAGGTGATCAGAGAGGCAGGCAGGAGAGTACTTGGTGTATCTTCTGGCAGGAAACGAGAGGAGACTTGGTGGTGGAACCTCACAGTACAGGAAATCATACAAGGAAAAAGGTTACCTAAGAAGAAGTGGGACACTGAGAGGACCGAGGAGAGCCGATAGGAATACACTGAGAAGCTACACAGGGCAAAAGTAGAGGTGGCAAAGGCCAAACAAGAGGCATATGATGACATGTATGGCAGGTTGGACACTAAAGAAGGAGAAAAGGATCTATACAGGGTGCCAGACAGAGGGATAGAGAGGGGAAGGATGTGCAGCAGGTTAGGGTGATTAAGGATAGAGATGGAAATATGTTGACTGATGCCAGTAGTGTGCTAGATAGATGGAAAGAATACTTCGAGGAGTTGATGAATGAAGAAAATGAGAGAGAAGGGAGAGTAGAAGAGGCAAGTGTAGTGGAACAGGAAGTGGCAATGATTAGTAAGGGGGAAGTTAGAAAGGCATTAAAGAGGATGAAAAATGGAAAGGCAGTTCGTCCTGATGACATTACTGTGGAGGTATGGAAGCATCTCGGAGAGGTGGCTGTGGAGTTTTTGACCAGCTTGTTCAATAGAATTCTAGTGCGTGAGAAGATGCCTGTGGAATGGAGCAAAAGTGTGCTGGTGCCCATTTTTAAGAACAAGGGTGATGTGCAGAGCTGTGGGACCAACAGAGGAATAAAGTTGATGAGCCACACAATGAAGTTATGGGAAAGAGTAGTGGAGGCTAGACTCAGGACAGAAGTGAGTATTTGCAAGCAACAGTAAGGTTTCATGCCTAGAAAAAGTACCACAGAGGCATTATTTGCCTTGAGGATGTTGATGGAAAAGTACAGAGAAGGTCAGAAGGAGCTACATTGTGTCTTTGTAGATCTAGAGAAAGCCTATGACAGAGTACCCAGAGAGGAACTGTGGTACAGCATGCGGAGGTCTGGATTGCAGAGAAGTATGTTAGAATAATACAGGACATGTACGAGGGCAGCAGAACAGTGGTGAGGTGTGCTGTAGGTGTGACAGACGAATTGAAGGTAGAGGTGGGACTGCATCAGGGATCAGCCCCTTCCTGTTTGCAGTGGTGATGGATAGGCTGACAGATGAGGTTAGACTGGAAACCCAGTGTACCATGATGTTTGCAGATGACATTGTGATCTGCAGTGAAAGCAGGGAGCAGGTGGAGGAACAGTTCGAAAGATGGAGGCATGCACTGGAAAGCAGAGGAATGAAAACTTTTTGGGATTGTCTTTTTTTCCAGTAGGATTTTGTCATGATCAAAACAAACAGACTACAATTTTGCTACAACCTTCAGAGGTAATAAATGTTTTGGAAAATATGCACGTGTAGTGCCCATTTTATCTAAATCTCCTGCTGTGATTTATAATGCTAAGCTCGCCTACTGCATACGGAACACGTGGATTCTGAAAACAATGTAATTTTCACGTATTAGGAGATATACAGTGGTATTCCTTTGTGGCAACCAGTGCAGCTGGTTGACCTCCAATTTGCGTATAGTTAGAAACTTAATTTTCCCATTTGAAATAATGGAAATAGACACTAATGTGTATATTATAATATTACATTTTAACTTTTCATGGGACAACACGAAAGAAACGGCACTTTGCCGCAATGTAAAGCAGTCAGTCTACATGAGAGTCTAAACATTCTAGCGTGTCTGGCAACAAAAGTGAAAATGTCAAAATTGGGCCAAATTAGTCATTTTCCTTCCCTGGTGTCATGTGATCCATTCGTCTTACAAGATCTCAGGTGTGAATGGGGAGCAGGTGTGTTAAATTTGGTGTCATTACTATCAAAGTCTTTCATAATGGTCAATGAAATTTCAACATGGCACCTCATGGCCAAGAGGATATGAAAAAAGAGAATTGTTGCTCTGTATAGAAACAGCCTAGGCTATAAGAATATTGCCAACATCCTGAAACTGAGCTGCAGTATGGTGGCCAAGACCATGAAGCAGTTTGACAGGACGGGTTCTTCAGAACAGGTCTCGCCATGTTCGAGCAAAGAAGTTGAGTGCACACACTCGGCATCCTATCCAGCGGTTGTCTTTGGAAAATAGACATATATCTGTCAGCATTGTTGCAGAGGTTGAAGAGGTCGGGTGTCAGCCTGTCAGGACTCAGACCATATAGCGCACACGCATTCAAATTGGTCTATATGGCTGTTATATTCCAGTCGTGACTGGTGCTCTGGTGAACTTCATGACCAAGCGGGTGCTGGAAAATAATGGTAGCCCAACAAGATATTGACACCTTGGACACACACCTTAGGCACATACCTGGATAGTTTCACTTAGGGGTGTACTCACTTTTGTTGCTCGCAGTTTAGACAGGCTTTGTGCTTATTTTGAAAGGACAGTAAATTTTCTTTTATACAAGCTGGATACTTCAGTATTTTACATTGTAGCAAAATGTCATTTCTTCAATGTAGCAAAATGTCATTTCTTCATTGTTTTCCCATGAAAAGATGCAATATATTAAAACATTTACAAAAAATGTGAGGGGTGTACTCACTGTTGTGAGATACTGTAATTCATCTGTTCCAAGTTCTGCCACCAAAACGTTTGTTAAGCGGACAGGCAATAATTTAAGTAACAAACCGTATGCTCAAATTCTTCGTGTAAAATCAAATACAATTAAACAAATTGAAATAAAAGACAAAATGACACACGCATTAGTAAGTGATTGATGCATGGAGTGGAGAGAGGGGATTGCTCAAGGCAAGTCAAATTCATGAATCACACCTTTTAACATTCTTAGCTGTCAATGGTCATCATCTTTGCTGTCTCTCGTCTGCGGTGGCATCTTAAAAAAAGCCAAAGAAAAGATAATCCTCTAGATGCTCACTGAACTGAAATCTGGCAAGATATGATGAGGTCTCATATGACAAAATAAGTATATATATATATATATATATATATATATATATATATAGAAGTATTTTTTTATGCTTGGAATCATTTTTTCTGAGTCCAAACTGTTGCTATCATAAAATCTTTATTAACTGTGCAGGCGATGTTTTACCTGTCATACAAATTAACAGCCCTTAATCAATACCATTAACCATTGTACCTTACTACCTTGTACTTTACTTGATAAATTTACCATCCATCCATACATCCATATATTTTCAGTCGTACCGTAATTTCTCGTGTATAATGCGCATTTTCCCTCCCAAAGACATTGTCAAAAGTCAATAGTGCACATTATACATAGGTATAGGGGCAAATGGAAAAAACTTTCACATTTTATAACTGTATGTTGCCATTTAGTGGTTATGAAAAAGCTGTACACTTTCATTCCGAAATGCCACCGTCACCTAGTGGCTATAAAGAAATTGTAGCCGACACTTTCATTCCAATATGACAGGGATATGTATGACTGGATATATGTACAGTTATGCTCCTAAGTTTACATACCCTGGCACAATTTGTGAATTATTGTTTTTTTAAATATGACTGACTGAACAACAATTTATTGAACAACATCATTAATTTTACCATCATTAATCATTTTTGATGATAATGCTTTTCTGAAATGCTTGACAGTTTAATTTGAATCCCATTAAAATAAAACTAAATGTGTTTCGACTGGCCCTTCATGTTTTCTTTAAAGAATTGTACCCATCTTACAAATTCTCCCTGGGTAATTAAACATATGAGCACAACTGTGTGTTTTCAAATTTACTAAATAAAAGTAGGGCTGTTAATTTCAAAATAAGAGCAAGTAAATTAAAAAAATGATTACGTGTTCAAATAAAGTGCTTAACTTCAGAATAATTATTAGAAAAAAAACTAACAAAATACAGATAATACTTAATGTTTTGATCGTATGGGTAGAAGCAAAATCATGCATTGTAAAAATGCAATATACATAGGTAGAAGGGTTTTCCAGAATTTAGAGGTCAACTTTGGGGGTGCGCATTATACACGAGAAATTACGGTACTTGTCATCCACATTCACATTTACCACCAAACCCAACATGCGTGTTTTCGGAATATGGGAGGATGCTGGAGTGCCAGCACGGGGAGCAAATGTAAATGCCACACAGGAAGGCCGGAGCTGAGATTCAAACCCAAACCTTAGAACTGTGAGGCAGACGTGATAACAACTAGACTGACGTGATAACCATTAGACGACCGTGCTGCTTTGCACATTTTGAAACTAAGTGTACTTAACAACGGAGGCTGGATAATTTTTGAGTGCAACATTGTGCTGCCCCCACTCCACTATGTAGGCATAAATAAAAACCACCGTGGATTGTAAAGTTTTATCAGACTGAAAGCACCCTTTAATGGCATACTGATGTAAAAATACAACTATTGAGGAAGATGCCTGGGAACTAAACAATTCTTCTGCTTCCCTGAATTTGATCCCTTTTGTAATTTTTATTTATTGGCAGTTGTATATTGACCTGTTAACACACACACACACACGCACGTTTGTGTGACTTCAAAAGTAACTTGAAACATAAGCCATCCTAAAATAACAAAATGCAATGTGTCGTGTGTGTCAGTTGAGCCAACCAGTTACATATCTTTTTGTTTGTTTTATAACACCTCCTTAGAGCGTTCAATCAACCCTGGCACAGGCGACTTTGATGGCATTTAGGGACCATTAACACCACAGTCTTAAAATCTTGGACTTTCACCCTGCAAATATTGTCACTTGTCACAATTTATGTTAGTTTTAAAGAGCTAAACCTGCTGGAATTACAGCCTTGTTCAATGCATGCCAAGATATTCCGCAGACTTGATGTAAACAGTTTCTCGAAACACATCATGCGTGTTTGAAATATAATGACATTCATAACAAAATCCTCACTATACTATTTTATTATTATTATTATTATTATTATTATTGTTTTTAAAGCCAAATATTTTCATACCATAAGACTATATTGTTGTTAACATTGAATGTAAAACAATATTGATTTCTGGCCACATGTCCGGTCATCCCAGATTTGAATTTTTTTTTAATCAAATCTTGTATATATATATATTTTTTATTATTAATTTTAATAGCATTATTTAAAAACAAATCAAAGTTGGTAGCTATTCTTCTGTGGCACTGTGAATCTCTTTGTTTAGTCTCGTGCAGTTACAAAAAACATTATCTTTTGAGAGTTGACTGCAATTACACCGCGACAGTAATTTGGCCTGTAACTCGTCAGATCTCTCTGCTACTATGCTATGGCCAACAAGGCACACCAGGAAGAAATTTTACCTTTGTAATTTAATTTGTGGCGATAGTAAAAATAAATAAATAAATAAATAGTTGAAAGTAGCTAGAAACTTGAGTTGCGCGATTACAAAACTGTATTCTTGCAAATCCAGCGGCATTTCACAAGCACATTAAAATCACATCATTGTTCAATTGGTTGACATAGTTTTCCTTTCTCATCCCTTGAGCTGGCGGCACGGTGAACGACTGGTTAGCACATGTGCCTCACAGTTCTGAGGACCGGGTTTCAGATCCCGGCCCCGCCTGTGTGGAGTTTGCATGTTCTCCCCTTGCCTGTGTGGGTTTCCTCCCACATCCCCAAAACATCCGTGGTAAATTGATTGAGGACTCTGAATTCCCCGTAGGTGTGAATGTGTGCGAGATTGGTTGTTTGTTTATATGTGCCCTGCGATTGGCTGGCGACCAGTTCAGGGTGTACACCGCCTCTCGCCCCAAAGTTAGCTGGGATAGGCTGCAGCACGCCCGCAACCCTTGTGAGGATAAAGCGGTACAGACAATGGATGGATGGATCCCTTGAGCTTATTTTTCACATATATTGCAGCAAATATTCACTTATGCACAAATGTGTCTATTCCCTGTTGACAGCATGATTGTCAATGAATGAGTGAACTGTTTGTAAAATGTTTGATTACCACTCCATCACTTGATATTCCTTAATTTACTGTGTGACTGTCTTTGACAATCGGAGTGTGATGAATAAGTCGGAGTGATATGTGGCATACAGTGAAGACATCAAACAGTAGACTTAACGTTTAGGCAGCATTACGTTCTTTGCAGTGAAGAGCTTAAGCAACTTAGCAGAAGAATTACAATTTTGTTCATCCAAAATCAAGATTAAAGACCTTGAAAGTCACTGGTATCTTTGACAAAGCTGAGGGAAAGAGAAGTCTACTCCCGAGAGCATTTCTGTATCCCTGCCAACAAAAGAATACTTACAGTATAGCCTGAAGTAGTTATAGTGAAATCGGTCAACTATAGAGAAAGAGGCTGGAATTGAAATCTGTGTAACTTACTGTAGGTTGTGAAATCTAAATGTAGTAGTTGTAGAGTAGATGGTTGTATGTCCTGAAGGCATCTCATCTAAGATAACATTTGAATCGGGTCTCTGCATGCTTCAGATTATCACAGAGGCTTGGCAGCTGTAGTATTGCTCAGCGACAAGCTTACGCACAACTGTATCTTCACTACAAGCTACTGCAGCAATTGCCTGATTACGTTTTTTTTTTTTTCCGTGTCAGCAGGCAAAAAGGTGATTTTCTCTTAAGGACATGAATGTTGTTTTAATATTCATACACAGTGAGGTGAACCTTGTCTTGTTTAACAATTAGTGTTTCATTTACCGTTATGTGTGCGGCATATCTTTTCTCGACTAATGGAAATAAAATGAAAACAAATGAAGAGGATTAATCGGAAATTACACCCGTTGTTTATTTAACAACACAACCTGGATTTTTCATTCCTTTGAACATGGCTACAAAGCAACATTAGTTTAAATAAAACAATGAATTGTGCATGTTACCATTTGGAAATATTACAAATAATGAAGAATTTATGAGTTGACATAAAAGCACACATTAGGTTAAAAGCCTGCTTTGGCATGCTTCCCTCTGTCACATTATCACTTCAAAAATGACCAGCAGGTGCAACAACACCAACTGTGTGTCTCTGCGGCCCCAAACTCTTTAGACATTTCATTTGCTGCCTGCTTATTTGCTTCTCGACATGCCTTGTGTTTGGATAAATGCATAAATTGGCTTCTTTGTAAAGGGGGTTTATATAGTCCATGATGCATATTAAATACAGCCAATACTCAAATCATGTAAAAATATGCAACTCATCCCTGTTAGAGACTGAGATTACAATGACATGACATATAAAATAAAATGAAATATGTGCGGTTTACAAGTTGTTGTCCCTTGACCTAGTTCATGTTTACATGATGATAGATCATCATGTAAACATGAACTAGGTGACAAGTGACAGTAAATGAAAACAAAGTTGAAGTATTACTGAGATACCGACTTGTTAACATGGCTAATCTAACTTCCTTCACTGTTTAGAGTTGAGCTGGAAGAAGCGCTCTCTGAATGTTAAAGTTTAAGGGCGCTATTTTCTTGAACGGTGTAAATCTGGCACGACAAGCGCCACAACTGGGTGGCTAGGGGTGGGTAAGACTAATTAACTTCGTCGACAAGCGCAGCCCGGCGGATCTGAGAGTGGGCAGACTGCTCCGCTGTGGGAGTGTTTACCGCCGACTTCATTTGCTGCCAATCAGAGCGGCTCCTCCCGTTCCCTTTAAATGTGCCGCAGTAACCGTCTCGACGGAGACATATCTGTGCGGAAGAGGACGATACGTAATCGCAGCGATCTGTGCGTGGGTGGAGCATTGTCATTGCTCTTGGCTGGTGCGGCAACAGACAATGTGAGTGGGTACCCTTATTAAATACAGAATGACTGACTGTAAAGTTGCCACGACAGAGACTCTCTATAATGGCAACTTTACAGTCATAATGTATCTTTGCCATAAAGAAACCACCTCTTTACTGTTTGTACATACATAAGGACATACAACATACAGTTTTCTTGCTGCTGTCAGTGATGTGGCCGACAGACCTGTGCCAAGAAGTAAATAAACGGGAACAGCACACTGAACCGAGAGCAGGTCCTACCATTTTCAAATCATTACAGTACTTTAGAAGTAGGATACATGAGCCTATAACCTCGTGATTTGGGCAGCGACTGTCATTATTCCACCATCGAGCGGGAGGCGGGGTACGCCCTGAACCAGTTGCCAGCCAATCGAAGAGCACATAGAAACAAACAACCATTCGCACCCACATTCACACCTGCGGGCAATTGAGAGTCTTCAATCAACCTACCACGCATGTTTTTGGGATGTGGGCGGAAACTGGAGTGCGCGGAGAAAACCCACGCAGGCACGGAACATGCAAACTCCACACAGGCGGGGCCGGGTTTTGAACCCCGGTCCCCAGAACTGTGAGGCAGATGCGCTAACCAGTCGGTCGCCGTGCCGGCCATCTTCATCATGTCCCTAATAATCATTTTGCAGCCACTGCAATGCAGAAAAAAAAGTGACTTACATAGTTGCGTTTGGCCTCCACAAACACAACTGTGACTTTTTTTTACCTTAAAGTAACATTTTAGTTTAATTTATTGTCACGAAAGCGCAAAAAGAAGTGACGGAAACGTTGAAGAACACTGTTGTCAGACTAAGATTATTTCCTTTCTTATTTGTATTGTTGGAATGACAAATCGCTGTCTTTTGCGCATCATTTCACCACATGACAGCACAAAGTAATTGCAAAAAAAGTATACTGGTTGTAAATTAATTCAAATGTGTCAAAAAAATAAATAAAATTCAGATACTGCTATTATCATCTGCTGGGCAATTAGGGAGAATGTAGAATGCAGGTGTAAGGTATTTTCACTCTGGTTTTACTTTTTAGACCCAAGTTGGCTCGATTCCTGTGACAGTAATGCAGCCCCAGAGATGTTCTAAAAGCAGAGATAGCAAACTAGCACTTTTCCCAAGTGTAAAGGCTGCCTGACATATACCTAAGACCCAGTGGTATTTGTTCTTGAGCAACACAGAACATTCTCCAGACAAGTCCTAGACACTGTTGGCATGCTTGGCGTGATTTTACATCAGTGTAATGCACATGTTGTTTTCATTATGCCATATTTGTACTTTGGAAAAAGGCCGCAGTTAGATCTTGCTACTTTATCATGTTGCCTCACTGGCACTCACATCCCAAGATGGGCTTGGCGAAGTGGTGGGGCTTTGCTCATTATTGTAACTCGTATACACTCACGCTGTGATGACAAAGAGCAATTAGGGGTGTAGAATCACGCTCAATGACCTTTAGGCTTCAGAGGAGCTGGGGCTTGCACCAGTAATTTTCCTCTACACTACCACCTGAGCCATTACAGGACAAAAAGTTTTCCTTTGAGGCTAAGACATGAACTTCAGAGCCAGTTATCCATGAAAGATCATGCAAAGTTTATTGATTTGAAAACTTTTCTATTTGCATCAAAAGTTATTCGATGGAATATTTTAATTGTTCAGAAGCCAATTGATTACACAAAAGCCAAAACTGTTCATTTTGATTCCAATTCTCCCAGCTGATTCCATTCTGAAGCTGAAGCCCCCCCTAAAAATGTCTTAAGGTGCCCCCAAAATGTTTTGGTTGTTTCTGGTGAGTCCAAAATGTATGTGTATTAGCCCCCCTGAAACGGATCTTAAGCCTCCAGACAGAGGGAATTTTTTTTTGTCAGACATCCCCTCCCTCGCCGATTGTGATGTAAGGTTGGAAAACTTCGATTAACCGAGCCGCACCTCCACCACCCACCCAACCATGTACATTACGACCAGCCCTGGGACTAGAGTGGAAAGGCATCGCCCAACCCCTCAGGATTTTTCAAACATATTTGTCATGTGGCCATATTTAGGATTGTTCAGCTTTGGAGTAGGTCTGCAATCTGACTACTATTGTAATTTCTGAGCGACAATAACATTTAAAAGAGCGCAAGACAGCAAAGTCCATGCAAAAGGGGGAGTGTTTTTTGAAATTGAGCGTAACAATGTGGTTGTAAAAAGAACCCCAGAGGTTGTTGAGCCTCTTAGAACTGCATGGCAAGTAAGACTGAGTGTTAGTGTGGTGAAAGAGTTACATCACTGAAGAGGAATCCTTCTCCCCCCTGTGGCTCACTAGCCATGCATGCTTCTTTCTTTCAGCTGTTTCTCCGTTGATTGTATAAATGGGGGAAGGAAGGAATAGCACAGTAATTGGGTCGCTTTTATCAAATGTCAAGGAAGATTTTTCATTGCCAACAAGTCTTCATATAAATGTAGATTCAGGCAAATCCCACAAATCCGTTCGGAGCCTATTAACGTAACTGATCACTTGTTTGTTTTCTTCTTACTCTGTCATTGCAGGAACAACAGAGCGCGTCTGTCTGATACAGGGTACAGTCGAAGCCCTCAATGGTGTCCACAATTTCATTGCTGAGAAAGTCCGTGAGATGCCCCAGAGTGCTCAGAAGCCAGAACCAGTTAGCATACTGCAGCCACAGACCACAGTCAACCCTGACCGTATCAAACAGGTGTGTTCCTGTACAGTAAAGATTGTTTGTGTATAATAAAGATGGTGAAGACCTCTTGTTTATAACCGAAAGGAAAAGATGTCAGATAAACTTGCTGCCACCTTGTGCTGATGTCATAGATGAAACCACAATATTGATTGGTGGATGGGTCATTCGGACCCAATCAAAAGTAATTTATAGACAGCAGAATAACATGACTTGAGTTTGAAATAAATACAAATAAATCAGTAATTTATCCTCACTTTGCACCCTTAAATCCGATTTAATAAGAATACACTCAAATAAAAGCCTGGATTACAAACTGTACTGCAACCAGCCACAAGGGGCCAATTGAGATATTTTTGTTTGGCCTTCGCGGGAGTTGTCATGTCATCCATCATTGAATACAATCTAGTTGTGTTGTGTGTGGTCTCTATGTGCAAGGCAAAGTTCACTTCTAGGACACCGCGTTTATTTGTTACCACTGTTAGTCATTCTCTGGGCCGTAACCCACCGGCTGGCAAGGTCAGGAAAAAGTGAGGGGATGTGGTTATTTTTACCTACAGTTTTTCATAGCAAGACAGAGCCATGTGACAGCTGTAGCTTAAACCCCGAGGATTAACAAATCGCTGAGTAAAGCGGACGCTGGCATAGCCCCGACTCAGTCAGAGCTGTCCCTCGTTGTGTTTATGCTGTTAAAAGGTCCTCTTGTTCATTTGCTGCTATTATATATATAATTTATATTTTTCTGCAGGCCAAACTGATTGTGCCCAACAGCACAGCTGGGCTGATTATTGGCAAGGGAGGAGCCACAGTCAAAGCAGTGATGGAGCAGTCAGGGGCTTGGGTGCAGCTCTCCCAGAAGCCGGAGGGCATCAACCTGCAGGAGCGAGTGGTAACAATCAGTGGTGAGCCTGAACAGAACCGTAAGGCAGTGGAAATCATAGTACAAAAAATCCAGGAGGACCCTCAGAGCAGCAGCTGCCTCAACATCAGTTATTCCAACGTCTCCGGCCCAGTTGCTAACTCCAACCCCACCGGATCCCCCTATGCCAACACGGCCGAGGTGCTGCCTAACGCAGCCGCGGCAGCTGCCACTGCATCCAGCCTTCTGGGCCAGGTCGGCTTGACAGGAATGGGTGCCTTCCCTACTACCATGTCTAGCTTCTCCGGCAATGACCTCCTGGCCATCACGTCAGCCCTCAACACACTGGCCAGCTATGGCTACAATACCAACACCTTGGGCCTGGGCCTTAACCCTGCAGCAGCCTCTGGTGTCCTCGCTGCAGTAGCAGCGAGTGCTAACCCGGCGGCCGCTGCTGCAGCTAACCTCCTAGCCTCCTACGCTAGCGATGCCTCCGGCAGTGCTGGCCACCCTGCGACTGGGCTTGGTGGTTTCTCCCTGGGTTCTCTTGCAGCTGCTACAGGTGCTTCCAACGGTTACTTAAACGCTTCATCCCCACTGATGGCCTCCTCCCTATTAGCCACAGAGAAGCTTGCAGATGGAGCCAAGGACGTGGTTGAAATTGCTGTACCTGAAAATCTGGTTGGTGCAATTTTGGGAAAAGGAGGAAAAACGCTGGTAGAGTACCAGGAGCTAACAGGAGCCCGCATCCAGATCTCCAAAAAGGGAGAATTCATTCCTGGTACTCGGAACCGTAAAGTCACCATAACAGGGTCGCCAGCAGCTACGCAAGCGGCGCAGTATCTGATCAGCCAGCGGATCACTTATGAGCAGGGCGTGCGTGCTACCAACCCGCAGAAAGTGGGCTAAAAGGAAAGAGAGAAGGAAGGAAGGAAGGAAGGAAGGAAGGAAGGAAGGGAGGGAGGGAGGGAGGGAGGGAGGGAGGAAGGGAGGGAGGAAGGAAGGAAGGAAGGAAGGAAGGAAGGAAGGAAGGAAGGAAGGAAGGAAGGAAGGAAGGAAGGAAGGAAAGGATGAGGACAGAGCTATGGGGGAATTCTAGAGGGTCACAATGAGGAAGAAAGAGAAATGTCCAAATATTTGTTTAATATTTCAGAATCAAATGAGAGGATCAAAAAGGAGGAGGAGGGGGAGACACCGAAGACAAGTGTGTGTGATATTTGAATGTGTTTTAGGACTGATGTGTCCTGATGTTTTTTAAAAGTTTGTGTTGAGTCCTTTCTGACGATGGTGATCAGAGTAAGCTGAACTGGTCCACTGCCAAGCTGCAGATTCAAGGGTGAGGCAAATGGTTTCACCTTCCTCGAAAACCTCATTGCTGATTTACTTTCTTTCATTTTGTTTTTCATTTTGGTTCAATGGTTTTGATGTCAGTTGCAGACCTCACTCAGCTCCCGGTGAGTTGAGCATGTCCAGTGAGGTCCCAGCCAACAAATGGGGGTGTTTCACAAATCTTTCTTTTTGTATATAATGCAGAAGGCACTGTTATGGGGGGAGCCATTTTACAACAAGCACCTGAGGTCACCTCAGTTTACGGGAAGCAAATAATTTACTTAATACCTATGTTGGCATTTGTTGAAATCTTACATTGTCATTGAAATTTCAAAATTTGGGTATTTTATATTTTTATCCATTATTTATTCAACTGATCAGATTCAATTAAAAATTGGTTATTTAAACCTGTGAATGCAGGTTGATCTGAATGTAAAAAAAAAAAAAATAATAAAAATAAAAAAATATTTGCCTATTGATACTTTTTATTTACAGGGATCAAATGTTTTGCAGTGAAAGAAATGTAAAAGTCAAGCCCAGTCTGAACTTCACAGTTGCAGTCTGCGATTATAGTTCAGGGGCTCAATAATCCATGTGAGAGGATAGAGAAGACACACAGGAATGTATAAATATATTTAACACGAAAACACACATACAGTAGCTAACACTCCCACAAATGCACAAACATTGAATTATATCCAGTCATGGCAACAAACACCCTGAAATAGGTTCTTTTTTCTTTTTTCTTTTTTTTTTAACCCTTTATTGGTGCTACAGGATTAGATGTATATACCTTCCCCATTATCACATCAAAATCTCCAACTCCCACTTGGCTGACTTATTGCCGAGTCATGAAGTAGCCCAGAAGATGTGACCCATGCTGTAACATGATGGAAAGGGTTTTCAGCATTTCAATCCAGTATTTAGGTCTCAAGCCTATCCTTACCCACTTAAAATTTGCTATAGCCAAAACATTTGCCTTACTGTCATATGCGCGTAGCCCTATAATGAATACAAATATCGGACTTGCGCTCAAGTTGTAAGTAGTATGTACCCTCTTCGGAGCAAAGGGAACAACAACGCTGTATGAATCAATATCTGTGAACAAACGAACGATTGCCTTTACATACAAGGGTACCAAATATTCTTCAGAGGCATCCTCTAATGAAAGGGAAATAGAGTGACACTTGAAAAGAAGGCTTGGTCACAGTTTCCGTGTGAGCCATCCTTCTCGATTTGCATCAAGACAAAAAAAAAAAGATTCTTTCAGTTTGTCCAGGCAGCCTTTTATCAATCCCAAAACACGTGACTCGTCACTAACTTTGGGCGGACAATGTAATAAAACATCACATCAATATTTTTGAATCACCGTCTTTCATGGATAATAGTTAATCTAAAGCAGGGAGGCCAACTATTTAGAGCATTTCTAAGCACTCGAAGAGTACCTTGGCCTCCCGCCGCGCTGCTATCCATTGTGTTCATCTTGAGTACTCTTGGTCTATGAAGACTGCACTGTGAGACATTAAGAACACAATGTGAGGCTTGTCTGTCACTTCTGGGATGTGTGGATATATTTCATGTGCACATCTGTGTCACGCACAGACAAGACCTGACAATACTGACGAGAGGGACATCTCCATAAGCGCATTTATGTTCCAATGTCTCATGACGTTCGTCAGCACCGGCACACTGCTCTTAGATTAGAGGATGTGTTCTGATCAGCAAACGTGTTTATTCTCCCTAATTATATCATATCTATCTCCTCAGTCCCTGTCAACCAAAGCTCTATTATCAGCTTGCTGTGAGGGTTATACGCACAGCGAAGCAATATCCAAGAAAATTTGATCCGTTGACATTTTTGGGGAACATTTTAACCCACAGTCTTTTGTCCCTCCACTTTTCTTGATAATTCATAGCATTTCTGAAAGCAAACGGGTTGTCTGTGTGAACATGTTGTGTGGCTATTGCCACAGTAGGCCTCTCTTCCTGGATGACTGCAAAGTCCTCCATTACCAATCTGGCTACTTGTGAAACAATTGTCTAATAGAACATTGTACTGCCCAGTGTTTTAGCATATAACAAAACACAAGCACAAAACAAAGGGGGTTTATCAATGCAACTGGACTGCTTGATTGCAGGGAGCTATTTTTTCAAACCTCTGATCAAAACAGTGCCAAATACTATATCTCTCTGCACCTCATTAACTTTCCTCTTTCTCTCGACATCTTATTCCCCCCTTGCATGTTGCCGTTTGTCATCATTCTTGGTTTCCACTGGTGACCTAATAGCTCTCTGTGCTTTTTTCCTCCTGTACAGTACACTGTGCTCTCTCCCCCACTTTCTCCTTTCTCTCCCGTCTTGTCTTCTCATGAGCGGTGTTGGGTGTGCTGCTGGTGGGAGTTATGCACTAGGTCGTAAGGGTACGAAACTATTTTGCCAGGCTGCAGAGTTCACAAGGCTAAAATGCACAGAAAACACCTGCCTCCAAAACTGTGACACCCACTACTAGACCAACCAGCAATTTTAACCAATTCAGTCTATAACAAGAACAAATAGGACTTAGGGGGGGGAAAAAAATGGAAAATGACTTCTTTTTTTTTTTTTCCAGATGAAAGCAGATATTGGTTGAGCATTCATGAATATTCATATGTCAGCTGAATAATTAGAGCTCATGTCACAGCCTCTTAACAAAGCAAACAGAATGCATAGGTTAAATGAAAGTACGTTGGAAACTTGTTTGTGACCTCAAGCTGAAACAATGACATCCTTTATGCATATCCTCTTATCTGAAAATGACTAGAATTCATTTCTGTGGAATACAATGTCATGTCATATGATCTATATGTACTTTATTGTAGCTATTCTAGTTTGTAGTCTAAATGCAGTCCAGCGTTGTCAATACAATGTAAACTATGTTATACTTGTGTGGATGATGAGAGTGCCAACTAAGCCTGATTAAGATTAGCTTTGCAATTTGTTTGTGCATTATGATGACTCATCAACCGGTGGTGTCCATATTTCTGTCACTGATTATTTAGTTTGACAGTAAGAAAATGTAAAGAATACTGGAAGCAATATAGTAGCATGTTGTCCTGTTTTTGTGTTTCATGTCTGTTGTATGAACCTTTGAAGTTACTAAAATTTTGAATGAATAGGTTTACATGTACTTTTTGTAAGTTATGAAGATGCTGCTATTTGATAAGTAAACTATACAAAATATTTTAGTTGAAAAGATGTCTGGTCAGTTGATTAGAAATATGCTCCTCAAGATGGGGGCATACAACGAGGTGTATAGAATACTATACAGTATTGATAAGATCATAAAAGTAATAATAGACTCCATAGTACAACCTGTGCCAAACTAGACCTCTGCAGCTTCTGAAATTGTAGATGTGCGATCAATTGTTAGATATCAATAACTTGTTTAGAAGTGCTGATCAAGTGCCAACCAAACACTGTCTTTTAAGTTAAGAAAAGATAATCAAATACATTATGTAAGAAAACAAAGGACATGAAACTGTCTGTGCATTGTTTTATCCCATAGGTACATAGAATAAGAGTAAAAGATTGTGATTTTTATGGATCCATGTTGTTTTACACTCCATGCATCCTTTGCGTGTTTGTTTGACCTGTGGCTTAAGTACTGCTGTTTTTTTTTTTTTTCACAATGTCTCTATTGGCCAGCATGCACTAAGCATTACATGTTATAAGCATTCATAACATAGCCATTAACAATCAAAAGTGTGTTTGTGGAGTTAGGTGTTATCTTTTTGCACGTCTTCTAATGCATGGTATCAAAGAAAAATATTTCGCCGAAAAAAAGTTACAAAAATTGCGAGGTGACTCGTATGTAACATTCAGAACACTGCATGCAGTCAAATGTAGTGCACTTCAGTTTACTCACCTCATGTTTATGAAGTTGTGTTTTAATGTTGTGAGTTGGAAGGGAGTTTATTATTGTCATGTTGGCCCAGAAAAACAGCACTGACACAGCACCCATATCTCAGATTAAAGACATCGTCAGAGAAGATGTTTTGATTCATAGGTTCAGGAAGACGTTTAAAAGAAAAGATAAAAGGGGAAACAAGCAAATGTGAAAATGTAATTGGCTCGTTTTCTTTTTTGTTTGTTTGTTTTTTTTGGGTGGGGGGTGGGATTTCACACACTTATTTTATTTTACAAACAGGTTCATCCTCATCGGTCCCATTTTTATTTATTTATTTGTTTGTTTTGGTCACAGCTTGAAAGACTACTTCTAATCTATGAATGTACCCATTAGTTTTTATTTGATTTTCTCAGTCTTTTAATGTAAAAATCAGGGCAGGAATGTCACAAACATGTAGAGTTAATATCTATATCAGATTTCAGCTATAGTCAGGTAGGCCTTTCATGGCCATTGTCATGAACCAGATGTGTTTAACCCAATTTCCAATTCACTGTTAACATTATCTTGTTTGTTTGGTGTTGCATAATTGCACTTTACTGATAATTGGGTCATAGTAGGTGTGAAATGAAGCAAACCATGTTGACTTACTCTCTTTGTTTTTGTTCTGATGTAATTTGTATTTATTAATCCTGTTGGGCGAATGATAGAAAGGGCTGGAGTCTCAAGACAAAATAGAGAATTAGCACACGTTTCTTCTCTCAAAAGCGTTGTCCTTCACATTCCCTTCAGCAGAAGTTTGTGTCAATCACTTGAGTGCTTTGTTTTTAACTAAAACGTGAGCGACCACAAGGAATCTATAGTTTGTCTTTTTTTTTTTTATAGCTATCCTCGTTGACCGTGTCTTGAAATTAAGAAAATACACGTAATTTATCGAACCAATTCCCTGTGGGCGCTAAGGGATCCATTTTGAATATAACAGTCAAGTCTAAGAGGCATAATCAGCACCAGCAAAATGATGATTCTCTTTGCCACCTCGACATAACAAAAATAACGGAGGAAAACAATTAGATGTAGAACGCTGAAGGCCTAGTTACATGAGTGATATTTACATCTCATTCTCTTAGGCTTCCAGCCCTCACCACTCTATTGCATTCGCTGCTCCATATCTGAATGCCAAATGGATTACTGTACCATTCTCAAAGTATATTCACTCCACATGTGTTCTGGACATTCGTCGGCCTCCATTGAGCCCTTTCACAAGAAGGCTAGGACTGGTAAACTCTACAGACTGGCTAAGGCTGCTTGCCCCCCACCCTTAAAACCTCATCTACCTGCGCCTCACTGTTGAACAGCCCCACTCTTTGCGTTTCAGTTCAATGACCACCCGGTACTGTGTTCACCCTTTAACTGGCTTCAAATATTTCGGACAACTTTCATCTGAGAAAAGAAGATTCTTGCCAATCAACCGTGGCCATAATTTTGTCTTTGACCCTCGTAACCTCCCATGAACTTGGTTGACTTTTTCATCCCCAAGAACTCATGTATATGTTAGATATGTTTCACCATGTTGACTGTCAAACAGCTATAATTGTGTTTCTTTTCTGGTTCTCTGGTTACTGTGCAGGGTTGAACACTTGCTTAATAAGTGTACACTGAAGGAAGCACGCCAGTACATTTATGACATTGTAAATGTTGTTTTATTTCCTTTTTTTTTTTTTTAAACTTCAGTTGACCTCTGTTTGTTACATATCAGAGAAAAAAAAAATGGACTGACAGCATACATGCTAGTAATTCAATTTAAGAAAAGTGATGTATTTTGATTGGGAACACTTCTGTCTTTCATTTGTCACAAGGAGAATGTGAGAAAGTCCAAAACGTTAACAACCTGAAGGGCTTTCAAGGCCAGAATTAACATATCTTTGAAAATGAAAAGTGATTATATTCACAAATGTTAGGCCAATGCCTTGTAGTTCCATTGTGGAAAATGTGTGAAAGATTTTTACAGCAATTTTTTGTCAGGATGAGTGCCAAATAATTCTATACTGAGCCAAAAGGCAGCAAGCCTACATAACATAATGCTAGCTCACTGGAATGGTTGATGTAGGATCCATTCCTCTTGACAAACATCACCCTAATTTTAAGACATTAGAGCTCAGGCACCATTGTTATGCTGCCAGTCTGTTTTCGGCTTTTGTCAAAGAAACATCTCAGAAGCAGTATGTTTTCGAGATGATCAACTGTTGAAGACAAAGACAGCTACTGAGGCGGGAGAGGGGGAAGATTTTAAAATTCATTGTTTTATTGGTTTATTTGAACATTATTCATAAATAGATTTAACGGTAATGACTATTTAATGTAACTGTAGTACTGTGTTTGTAAAAGAAATTCAGTGAGTTGTGTTTTATGACTCGTGGACTACCAGTGAAGTCAGCATTTCAGTGTTAATAATGAATTGTTTTTTAAAGATTATTTTTGCGACGGCAACAGAGTCATTATAAATGTTCATTTTAACATCACTTGTCTTCTGTTTCTTCGTTTTCTCCACCTTGTCCACACGAGTCTGTCTGGCATAGAACTGCAAACAATACATCTCATGAAAGGGAAACGTTGTCGATTTCTGGAGTAGTGAATCCGAATCCGTTGTAAACGAGCCAAACGATTTAAATAAACCCGTGCAAACTAACCAAACTTGGTTATAACAATTACGCGTCAATTAAATGTCAGTCTGCCATGACTTTGACAGCACACTGCCATTGCCTCCAGAAGGTTCGATCTTGTGTGATGCCCAGGAAATGCACCCCAATTTTCTGAGCTCAGCTCCATAAGCTTTACAGGTAGTGGGGGTGTCATCACCTTCAGCCACTGGATTGTACACCAAGTTAAATTTGGCTCTTTTTCTCACAATTGTTTTCATCGAGTGGAGTGTACATGTGCATTTAACCCCTATAAAACGGATTATTTGCAATTATTTTATCGGTGTCATTTTAGAATATAACAAAAAGAGTCTCAGGTTAAGTAAAAAGATTGCAAACAATTCTTTAGTCACTTCAAAACATGTCCTACCTTTTCAGGCAAATTATTACATGATTTCTACTTAATGTTCACTACCCAAAATGTTGTTTGTATTTTCAAAACTGCATGATCCAAATTAGAATCCTAACCGAAGCAGATGTACAGCAAAACTGTTTTCTCAAGTTTATAGTAATTTAAAATATAAGGTTAGGGATATTTGGCTTTCAGGTGAAATTTACGCATGAGCCAAAAATGTACTGTAAACAAAAGTCTTTTTTCAACTTTTGAACTGTTGAACATTTTAGTACTTCCTTCACGACTTGCTGTTCTCAAACAAAGAGCTGAACGGTTCAAGTCTAAGAATAAGTGTGTAAACAGCATTTTATCAATCCAGAAACTTTACCTGAAAGCCGAAAATCCCAAACTTTTTGTAGTCATGGTGTATGTACTGTTCACTGAGTGTATGTATAAATGTGTAGACACACGCACACACAGCCAAACTGTGTGTGTGTGTGTGTGTGTGTGTGTATATATATATATATATATAGACACACACGCACAGTGGGTACGGAAAGTCTTCAGACCCCCTTAAAGTTTTCACTCTTTGTTATATTGCAGCCATTTGCTAAAATCATTGAAGTTCATTTTTTTCCTCATTAATGTACACACAGCACTCCATATTGGCAGAAAAAAATTTAATTGTTGAAAATTTTGCAGTTTTATTAAAAAGGAAAAACTCAAATATCCCACAGCCATAAGTATCCAGACCCTTTGCTCAGTATTTAGTCGAAGCACCCTTTTGAGCCAATACAGCCATGAGTCTTTTTGGGAATGAAGTTTTTCAAACCTGGATTTGGAGATCCTCTGCCATTCTTCCTTGCAGATCCTTTCCAGTTCTGTCAGGTCGGATGGTGAACGTTGGTGGGCAGCCATTTTCAGGTCTCTTCAGAGATGCTCCATTGGGTTTAAGTCAGGGCTATGGCTGGGCCGTTCAAGAACAGTCACAGAGTTGTCCTGAAGCCACTCCTTCGTTATTTTAGCTGTGTGCTCGGGGTCATTATCTTGCTGGAAGGTGAACCTTCGGCCCAGTCTGAGGTTCTGAGCACTCTGGAGAAGGTTTTCGTCCAGGAGCTTTCATCCTGGAGCTTAGGCACAGTGATCTTTGGGTTTTTCTTTACCCCTCTCACCAAGGCTCTTCTCCCCCGATTGCTCAGTTTGGCCGGACGGCCAGCTCTAGGAACGGTTCTGGTCGTCTTCCATTTCAGGATTATGGAGGGCACTGCGCTTTTAGGAACCTTAAGTGCAGCAGACATTTTTTTTGTAACCTCGGCCAGATCTGTGCCTTGCCACAATTCTGTCTCTGAGCTCTTCAGGCAGTTCCTTTGACCTCATGATTCTCATTTGCTCTGACATGCACTGTGAGCAGGTGTGCGGCTTTCCTAATCAAGTCCAATTGGTATGCTCAAATACAGCTGGACTCCAATGAAGATGGAGAAACATCTCAAGGATGATCAGAAGAAATGGACAGCACCCGAGTTAAATATGAGTGCCACAGCAAAGGGTCTGAATACTTATGGCTGTGTGATATTTCAGTTTTTCTTTTTGAATCTGCAAAAATGTCAACAATTATTTATTTATTTTTTTCCTGTCAATATGGGGGGGGTGCTGTGTGTACATCCAAGAGGAAGAAAATGAACTTAAATGATTTTTGCAAATGGCTACAATACAACAAAGAGTGAAAAGGGGTCTGAATACTTTCCGTACCCATTGTATATACTGCATATGGAAAGACTCCACACTGATTCCACAACCTTTAAAATTCACATTGGTATTTCATTAAGGGACCATTTTCCTATCTGCCTGAATAATAAACAATATCTAACTAAATTGAATTGAAATTTGGTCTGTTTGTACAAGCACAAAAAAACGACATAGCGAGTAGCAACACTATTGAACACAAGATGGTACAACGATACAATAGTTTACAAAATTAGGTAATATGAGCGTGTTATAGCAATGACAGAGACATTTGATGACGAGCTGGTAAACCATAAAAATGGAAATGTCCATCCGTCTTTTTTCTCACACTTTCACTGGTCAGGGTGACTGGCAAGGTGGAGCCGATGCCAGCTGGCCTGAGGTGAGAGGAGGGCAAACCTCAGAACGATCGCCTGTCCATTGCAGCGCATGTATAGGCCACTTACACTCAGCTTCATATTATTTTGAAACTGTTATTTTGAGGTGAATCTACGACATATTGTTTCTATAATCACCCCCAGCTTGACCCATACAATGTACAATTGTAATCTTTGCCACAAATATATATCAGATGCTTCGTTCACATACTGTATATTTAAATGTATTTATTAAACAACATACATTTAAGTGTTCATAATACAGTTCTGCTTTCATTTCATGCCCAATATTTATTTTTATATATATGAAAGCTAAATCACTTGTTGAATATGCATTGCAACTTCCAATTATCTTTCCCTGCTGCAGTGAAAATATGATTCCCGTTTTTCTGTACATCTGTATATATCCACCGTGTTCACTGTGTTGTGAATCCCCGCAGCAACATAAATCCAAGCTCCATTTGATTCCTGCTTTGAGACAAGGTAGCAATGGGCTTGAATGATAAAACTGCGTTGTCAAGGAAACAGGTTGTTCTGAAGACTGCAAATATGTCGCACTGGGATGCTACTATACAATATTTCAACCTGCAGCCTCGGTACCCCTGAAATATTGAAGCTCTCCATTTCAATCCTTCAAAGTCATCCAGGTAATTGCCGGAGTAATATTTGCATTTATAATTCAGAGATGTTTAATAAGCAGTCTATTATCATCAAAATTATTGAAACCATACACTGCAAATCCCATTTGCAAACGCAAATCATAGCTTTAGACAACCTTGAGGTGACAAGAGTGATGTATTCGAATGATGAATGGGGGAGAGAGGAACGACTGCTTTAGAAAAGACACACTCACTCAGGCACCCTTTAACATGGCTCCTGATGTAACCATGGATACCTCTATTTCATGGATGGAGTAATTTTAGCTGGAGTGGGATCTGAAGGATAGATATCATTTTCTGCACTGCACATGATACACTAGCAAGTCTTACGTCTTAAACTACAGTATACTGAGATGCATATATTCTAATATTTTATGAACCATATTGCAGTATACTGTATTCGCTATGATGTTCACAAGACAAGGCAGCATGATGAGTTTGTACTCGCCATGTCGACGTGGATTTTCTTCAGGTAGTCTGGTTTCCTCCCACATTTTAAAAACATGCATTATGGTTAATTAAAGTATCTAAATCGCCCAAAGGTGTGGATGTCACTGAATGGTTATTTTCCCCAATTCAGTTGCGACTGGCTCCAGTTACCACAACCCCGATGAGGACATGCAATATACAAAACGGATAAACGGATGTTCACAAGACATTGCCAAGTATGGTGCAATGCACCGTGAAACACTGACTTTTAAAAATAGTCAGTAAGTTTAATCATGGGGGCAGTAACCCTACGCGGGGTTCCGTCTCGCCACGCGCTTTGTCCAGCTCTTCCGGGGCATCCCGAGTTGTGCCAGGCCAGCCGGGAAAACAGTCTCTCCAATGTGTCCTTGGTCTTTCCAGAATCCTCCTCTCTGTTGGACATGCCCATAACACCTCACCTGAGAGGCATCCATCCTAACCAGATACCCGAGCCACCTTATCAAGCTTTTGTTTGGCACTATTCTGAACCCTGGATGACAGAGCTTCATACGTTATCTCTCAGGGAGAGCCCGTGTACACTATGGAGGAAACTCATTCCTGCCGCTTGTATCCATGATTTCGTTTTTTCGGTCCCAACCTACAGCTCGTCAGAGTGGGAACATGGAGCGACCAATAAATCAAGAGCTTTGCCTTTCAGCTCAGGTCCTTCATCATGAAAGACCAATGCAGAGTCTGCATCGGTCCAGTCGCTGAACCGATCTGTCTTGATGATCTCCTGCTCCATTTTGCCCCGAACGGGAACAAGACCCCAAAATATTGGATCTACTAGACTTGGGGCAAGACTTTACTGTCCCGGAGAGGACACGCTACCCTTTTCTGAATGAGCACCATGGTCTCAAGATTTGGAGGTGTTGATTCTAATGCCAACCACTTCACTCTGTTGCGAACTGCTCCGGCAAGAGTTGTTGAAAGAGTTATTTGGAATTGTTTGTTAGTGGGATTCTATTAGCACTGAAGTATCCATGCATCCATTTTCTTTACCGCTTATCCTCACTAGGGTCCCGGGCTGCTGGAGCCTATCCCAGTTTTGACATCTTGGCTTTATATAAAACTTTAAAATCATTTAAAATCACAAACGTCAAATATGGAATTCATAATCTCGCTACTTCCATATTGTAAAAAGCAATATGCTGTAATATTCATTTTTGTGCTTATTGAAGGCACTGTTGGGAAAATTAAATGGAATTAGTTACAATTACCTAAATGAAAATGTTATAGTAGGTTAACGATATGAATTACTTTATCTGAGTAATATAACTAATTACATTTTATTATACAATTGTATTTTGATTACTTTTCCTAATTATCAATGAATGCATCAACAAGACCCTTGGCTGTTTCCTCTAAAAAAGTGGAATATAAACCATAGATCATTATTTTGGGATTAACCACATATTTGTTATTTACACAAATAATAAACTGATAACAAAACATAATAAAATGTAAATACATCATAAACATGTGTTTCTTGCATTATATGTGTACAGCTTTTGGAAAAACACTATATCACACCATGTTGACCTAATGACAAATGTGGACAAGTTAGGCAACATTGCCTCATTTTGAGCTCAACCAATCAGCAGTGGTGTTTACTGAGGGCCTTCAGAGCCTTCTGTGCTGGCCTAAACATTTTCAAAAGCACTGACCTACAATTACAACTTAATTAAAATTATTAATTAATTATTTTTAGTATATGTTATAATATAATGAACTATATATAATAATAGTATTAATTTTAATTCATTTCCAACAGTGTTTTATCTTAATTTCATATCATGCAGTCTTGGCTGCCCAGCTCCCAGTCATGTACAGTACTGCATTTTTTTTTTGTCCAATCAGATTTCAGCTTCTATGTGTTGCCATGTAAATGTAATCTGCCCAAGTCCTTCGGAATCCCGAGTGCTGGTATCAAACAAGTAAAAAAAAAAAAAAACACACACACACCCGCACACAATGCTGAAATGGTCTAGCCAATCAGATTTTAGATTTTACCACTCTGGACCATCACGTAGGCTGAAGTCACGTTGGCATTGGTAACGAGGTGGATTAGGTAACTGAAGGCCCGGGTTCGAAACTCACCACCCGCCACTGCAACCCAGATAAGTGAATATTCCATAAAGAAGTCATAAATTATAAAGATGAACCTGTGCAAAAGTCACTGTTCTTTTATGTGTTAACAAAATTGAACAATTAGTCTAACCTTTTCAAAATGTTCAGACAAACTGATAGATTGCACCACAAAGTCATATTTGGACAAATATGTCATGTTTGAGACTACAGCGGAATGGCACATGACCAGAGAGCGCCAATCACAAATGTCGGCTTTGGAAGGAGGAAGTGATATGAAAAAAAGCTTTTGTGGCTATTTTTCAAGATTATAATCATGGAAATTTCCAAAAGCAACTGTAATTGAATTACACGTTCATAATCAGTTAATAGCAGCTATTTTATGAATGTTACAATCTAGCGACTGCAGATGTGCTAAGATGAGTGCTAAAAAGTGGACAGAGAATAGATAAACTGGATTCAGTGACAAAGACGTGATGCAATGAGTGTTTTATGTTACTAAAATTTTCAAAATACCTGCATATCAAAATAGATCTTTGGATAGAGGAGTGATACTCGAATAAAATGAGCCCGTGTTTGTAAGAATCGGATAAGGATTAACGATTTTTTGTGTCACAAATCCACCCAAATTTTCTTGCCCCATAATTCAATGTACAGTAAATCATTCGGAAATGTGTGAATAGAAAAATGCCCAAATGTTTCTTATTGGTTGAGACAGAAAGGTGATGTTTAAACAGTCCGTTTTCCGATTTTTCGATGGCGGCGTCCAATCGGGCCATCTCATTTTGCGGCTCAAACTTGAGAGCAAGCGGATCGTCAGATGAACTTTAAACCTCACAAGAAAACAAGAAGAATAGTGAATCACCACTATATAGTTTTCGATCGTCACCAAATCCTATGAACGTGGGATTTGCAGAACCAGAGAAAATCTCAAATGTCAATTGAAAATGTCAAAAAACGAGGTTTGTCCCGACAACGTAATCTAAAAAGACAAGTATTACCCTGTGCGAAACAATGAGAAAATGTGATTTTAGTGGACCTCCGCTAAATTCCCGTGCCCAAAATACGGCACAGAAAAATGGAAAGAAAATGGTGGCCTTTTTTTTTTTTATTTTATTTTTTTTCTGGATTTAGTAACATACCTACAATGACAAAGTGCGTGTCATAAACAACCATCAATACACACTGAAATGGTCCGCTGACAATGAGCAATGGACAAATGAGAATAAAGCTCAACATTCTAATGAATCTTTTTGTGGAGAAATAAACCTCAGAGGAAACCGGAGTAGCCGGAGAAAACACACACGCAAAGTCCGCACAGGCCAGGCCAGATTTGAACTGTGAGGCAGATGTGCTAAGCATGCCGGCCTCATTTTTTACCAATCTGAAATAATACATCCATCCATCCATTTTCTGAGCCGCTTCTCCTCACGAGGGTCGCGGGCGTGCTGGAGCCTATCCCAGCTGTCATCGGGCAGGAGGCGGGGTACACCCTGAACTGGTTGCCAGCCAATCGCAGGGCACATAGAAACTAACAACCATTCGCACTCACAGTCATGCCTACGGGCAATTTAGAGTCTCCAATTAATGCATGTTTTTGGGATGTGGGAGGAAACCGGAGTGCCCGGAGAAAACCCACGCAGGCACGGGGAGAACATGCAAACTCCACACAGGCGGGGACGGGGATTGAACCCCGCACCTCAGAACTGTGAGGCTGACGCTCTAACCAGTCGTCCACCCTGCCGCCTGAAATAATACATTTACAACTAATTGGATAAAACTGAATTTTGGAACTTTATACCCAATTGAATTTGGTCTCAAATTGGAGGTCTTTATTGTGTACTTTTATGTGACTATTAAAAAAAAGGGAAAAAACAAAACACCAAAAACTTATCATTAAAGTAAGTAAAAAAGAAAGTAATTGAAATAGTTACTAAAAACAATACCTTGACATTTTCAATTAGAATAATTGGTAATTGTAACCAACATGTACACTTGCAAGGTATATCTTTCCAACACAATTAATGACTATGTTGTCTGTTTTTTTTTGGTGTTTGTTTATAGCTTAATTGGTTCGATTAAGAGTTGAAAAACTAAAACTAAAATACTGCGTTGACCTCCAACATGGCGGCGAGAGGTGCATGACGCCAGTGGAAAACGATCACACAGAGTATTATGGACATTATCAGAAAATTGCAATAAAAATGTTCCAAATAAAATATAATGCAATACAAATATAGCTGTTATGCATCCGGCATGTAAACAAAATTATGTTTTATAGCCACTGTTCCTGAAAATAACTGGAGCAAAATATCATATGAATTATTGACAGCATTTTTTTTGGGGGGGGGGGGGGCACACTTGCAGTTTGGTTCTCTGTCCAGTAGATGGCAGCCATGTAACAGTAAGCACGCAAATGAGAGGAGCGCTTCAGGGGTTCTGGCAGAAGCAGTTCTGCAACTTGTACGTACTCTCGTGCTGCTAGCAGCGGTCAGGGTGTGTTTGTGTTGACGGATCCTAGTGCCAGCTACTTCGAGACTTACCAAACCTCGGCCGACTGTCCAGCTAAACTGCTTCCGTGACGCTGTTGCCTATTACGGTAAATCCTTGTTTTTTGTTTTTTTTTTATACCTGACGACCAATGTAGGGTTAGATAACTATTGTCTCAAATAAAAGGTTGGTCCAATTCGACAGACAAGGTTGTTACCCTCGTAGTTAGTTAGCTAGCTAGCTTCGTGTTAGCCGATACTGTATTAGCAAGCTCAAGCAAACGTTGCTGTTGCAGGCCTCCAAAATCAACACTGCTTTAAGTGTATGTTTTAAAATTAATTTCAGCCACGAAAATAACGTTCGTCTCCACCACCCCCCGGATTGATTCCAATAACACAACGTTACACTTAAGTTTTCAAGCGTGAGTCACGGAACAAATGATACCGAATCATCTATGTAGACTGACAGTATTTCTTCCCAATTACCGGGCTGTGACAATTTGCTCACTGTTACAAGGCTTAAACTAAAACAAATACAAAACAAACTTTGTAATTGTTGGTGAGGTTTTTTTTTTTTAATTTTAGGTTTTTTTTGCACTCGGGGTGCGGCTCCTAGGAAACATTTGGTGGGCGTGTCACTCTAAGTCTAAACGTAAACCGTGATGTTACATTGCGTTATAGATGGTGGGGAGATTACTTTGGAAATGTGGTTGGTTGCAATTAACAGTTACCCTGTTGAAAATGATGTAGTAGTGTGACTATTGCAGTTACTTTCCCAAAGTAACATAACAAATAACATTTGATTACATTTTCAATACAAATGTGTTTGTTGCATTGTACAACATATGGAAAACATGATACCATGTTGACCTAATGACAAATGTGCACAATTCAGACAATAGTTTCACATGACAACCCAAAATGTATGATATTAATTTGCTATAAAAAATTCGAAAAGTATATAAAGATAAAAAAAATCAAAAGTTCACTGTTCTTTTTTGTGTTCCAAAGTTTAATATTATAGGTTTAACCTGTCTTAACCTTTTCAAAATCTCATATAAGATAATTGATTGCACCACAAGCTGCTGCATCGAGATCATATATGGGGAAAATTGTCATTTTTAGACTAAATATTAGGCTACATTTTACTTCATAACACTGTTCTTGCATTAGAAATCATATGAAACTAAAGCAGAGTTTGGCATCGTCATAATTTAACCTGCTAGGCATGGAAATACAGACAGAAGATTGGCACTTCTTCCTCATTTTTCATGTATGTCAGTGCTTGCAGTTACAGCTAGTAGGCTACATAACTGTAGATGTGTCCTCAGGTTTGATATCGACTGTTTCGACACCGACTGCACCTTCACTGGCGGGAGTGCCGGCAAACACTCTATGCACTGTACTAAAATGTCCGGGCCCTTTAGTCTGTATCAAGTGTTTTCTGTATTTCCAACCCAGGAACGTCTTGTGCGCCTTCGACATTGTCACAGTCAATTGAGTATTCATTGAGTCTTGTGGCAGAATGGCGCATGACGAGAGAGAGCCAATCACAAGCGTCGGGTTTAGAAGGCGGATGTTATGAAAAAAAAAAAATCAAATATACAGTTCACCAGTTAACCCCAACCTTCTTTGCACCGCGGACCGGTTTAGAGTAGGCATTTTTCTCACAGACTGGCTGTGGCGTATATATCTATATAGATATAGATATCTATATCTATATATATATAGATATAGATATATATATATATATATATATATATATATATATATATATATATATATTGAGATATATATATATATATATATCGAGGTATATATATATATATATATATATATATATATATCGAGATATATATATATATCGATATCTATATATATATAGATATCGATATCTATATATAGATATATATCTATATATCTATATAGATATATATATCTATATATATAGATTATATATATATATATAGATATCTATATCTATATCTATATCTATATATAGATATAGATATATAGATATCTATATATATATCTATATATATATCTATATATATATCTATATATCTATATATATATATATATATATATATAGATTATAGATATATATAGATATAGATATCTATATATAGATATATATATATATCTATATAGATATCTATATAGATATCTATATATATATCTATATAGATATCTATATATCTATATAGATATCTATATATCTCTCTTTCTCTCTCCCTCCCTCCCTCCCTCCCTCACTGTTCTGGGGACCGGGTTTCAAATCCCGGCCCCGCCTGTGTGGAGTTTGCATGTTCTCCCCGTGCCTGGGTGGGTTTTCTCCGGGTACTCCAGTTTTTCCCCACATCCCAAAAACATGTGTGGTAGGTTGATTGAAGACTCTAAATGGCCCATAGGTGTGAATGTGAGTGTGAATCATTGTTTGTTTCTATGTGCCCTGCGATTGACTCGCGTCCAGTTCAGGGTGTACCCTGCCTCCCGCCCGAAGATAGGTGGGATAGGCTCCAGTAGCCCGCGACCCTAGTGAGCATAAGCGGTGAAGAAAATGGATGGATATAGACTTTACACTGATTTTACCGGGCTGATCGGTATCGGTCGATATTTACCAGTTTATGCTGATCGACTTTATTGTCATACTTCAAAAGACATTTACTCCGCGTCGCCGCGTGCACCGTATATTTGAATCCAAAAGCTAGTTTATTTTTAGCCTTGTCGCGTGTCTTTTGACATAGTACTGTAAATATCTGACGGCCAATGAAGTTATTTAAAAAAAACAAAAGAAAAAAAAAAAAGACATGTCGGCGGTGTGGGACAGACAACACGTTGGAGACAGACTACACGTAATCAGACTACAAGACAAATTTGGTCTTTCATGATTTCTCTGTCAGACTATTGCAATAAAGTCTTGTATTCCGATGCCACCGCATCCCGTTTTTTGCAATCATTGGGCTTTATCTTGTCAACTCAAATGCGACCGGATACACTCGTTACCGTGGCGACGACAATAAGAGTGGAGCGCGTCGACTTTGTATTATAAGGACAAAATGGGGAAAAACCTGTGTTGGTGGTCACCGGTGCTCAGGAGAGGACGTTTGTTTAAGGCTTGCTTGAGGTATGTTCACATACTTTTAATATGATACGGCTCGCGAGCAGGCAACAAAAACGTTATGTAGCCTAGCAAGCTAGTGGTACCGCGAACGGTTGGACATAAACATGCCGCCGTTCTGTCGAATCATGCTCTAAAGTTTCGGTGTGGGTGAGGTAATTTAATTAAAATAAAGTAGTTTAATTACAGTAAGTTATCACCCATTATTTCTGTCATGTTGAAATGTTGGTTTGACCTGACTTGATTACAATACACGACCTGACTAGAGCAGTGATTTCCCACATTTATGGAGCCAAGGAACATATTTTACAATTGAAAAATCTCACGGCACATCAACAAACAAAAATGTCACAAAAAGTGGATATAATAATTACTGTATTTACTTCCTGCCATTTAATAGAAGACCATTCATTTGTTTTGTCTGTCACTATGCCTCATTGGCATAAATAGAGGAAGAATGATACATTATTTATTATAAATATAATTTTTGAGCCATTAAGTGGACAAGTATATACAATAAATGAACAGGTCATTTAAATAGACACATTCCTCCATCTTGTGATCGGATAGGTTATCGTTTTTTTTAAACTCGCTGATCGGTGATCGGCCCCAAAAAAATGTGTGTGTGTATATATATATATATATACATACATACATACATACACACAGATACACACAATTGCCTCGCTTCTGCTTCCTCCTTCGCCGTTCGTGGCGCGATGGAGGAGTGGGAGTCGGAGTTGTTCTAGGCAGCCAAACCAGACTGCTTTCCGTAGCTCCTCAATGAGAGTAGACTTTTACCTCCGTAAAAGTAGTTCTGCCTGTGTCGAGCAGCAACCTACGACTGTATCTGTATCAGAGCGAACTTTGTGCGTGAGAGTTAACTGTTGCGATAAACCCGTATTTTAAGTAGGACCCCTAATAGTGTTGTTTCGTTCGCGAACGTTTCGTTCAAAAGAACAAACCTTTTCAGTAAATGTAATGAAATGAATTAGTGTATGAAATTATTTTGTTCTTTGAGCTCTGCCGCCTTTGGCCAGCCCGCTCGGACCGGAAAGAAAAGGGGTTCGAGGCGGCTGGGACCGGAAACAGAAGCGTTCTGTGCAGTCTCGACGTGCTCGCCGTCCGTGTGTGTGTGTGTCTGTCTGTCTCTGTCTGTCTGTCTGTCTGTCTGTCTGTCTGTCTGTCTGTCTATCTATCTATCTATCTATCTATCTATCTATCTATCTATACATCTATCCATCTATCCATCTATCTAATCTATGTGTGTCTCTCTCTCTCTTTCTCTCTTGTCTATATATAGACACACACACAAGTGTTTTTATTTTATCATGTATATATTGGTTTCAGCGGCACGGTCTGCGACTGATTAGCACATCCGCCTCACAGTTCTGAGGACCGGGGTTCAAATCCCGGCCCCGCCTGTGTGGAGTTTGCATGTTCTCCCCGTGCCTGCGTGGGTTTTCTCCGAGCACTCCGGTTTCCTCCCACATCCCAAAAACATGCATGGTAGGTTAATTGAAGACTGTAGGTGTGAATGTTAGTGCGAATGGTTGTTTGTTTCTATGTGCCCTGTGATTGGCTGGCGACTGGTTCAGGGTATACCACCTTTGGAAACACCAAACTGGTCCCAATCACACCAACACAATTGAAACTACTGTTTTTGACTAAACCTGGTGGTTGACAAACAACTTTTCTAATTTCAAGACAAGAATATTTTTAAATCCAATTGATTAGTGTTTGTGGTGCCCGTGTTTATTTTCAAATAATTTGTTTCATTTCATATTCACAGCTGACTAAAGATGTCGTTTGCCAGAAAGTTTATTGGTGGCCTAATTAATGTCATCGGGTGAGAAACTGCACAAAGAATCATCCAAATGCAAAACATGCAGTTTGTTTTCTAAACTTCTCAATTTAATTGTGCTTTTGCAGTAACATTGACCCAGCCCAGTTCATTCCCTCTGAACCCGTGAGTGACATGCATTCCTATTTAACCCAATGTGTGCATTACTGCACCATTAACTCTGACCATTGACAATGTTTGCAATGTTATCACAGCCTGAGCCTCGCAGACCTCTTGCATATGCAGAACAGCATGAGAGTGATGAAGAGAAACAGTTCCGCAGAGTCTTCCAGCAACTTGCTGGAGATGTGAGTATACCACCCAACCAATCTATATAATTTCCTATATTAATTGTTTAAACTGTTAATCACATCAAAACACTTTATCATGTTATAACAATGCCCTTAAAAATTAGATTTTCTTATTCCATTTTTTTTTTTTTTTTAATGCAGCGAGGACCCTCCTTAGTTTCTACTAACAACGAAGGCTAACCGTAGCTCCTCCCTGACATACAAAGATCTTAGGCTCTCATTAGAGATCTATGACTTCAACAATATTCCCTTGACACCAATTACTGCTTTCCGATTAGCCAGGGCTTTGGTGCTATCTTGAGGCATATTGGGGTGTTACAGAAAGAGCAAAAATTATGCGGAAACGGTGGTATCTTTATGATTTGTAGCCCCAACTGGTTTTGTGTTTAGCACATATGTGGCTTCTCTATCTTCTGACCCTGTGGGTCGTTCTCATTCTATTATTTGCAAGCGCCTCTTTTCTTGATCCTCGGTTTACTCCCACCAAAGACTTGATCTGTAGCAGTGCCCGCAACCTAGTCAGCCAGCCACCAGGGGGCGAACGCATGGTTAAGGCTTCATTAAGCTCCTGCACTGCGCTCCCGTGCCAACTTCAAAATAAAAGCCTAAAATGGCATTGATGTCCAATTTTATATGTGAAGCTTTTATTTCGAAGTGGGACCTCTCAGCACGTTGGCGGAGAGGTGGCATGTCACGGTAAGACACTATTTGCAATCGTTGTAGCGGCTGCCTTTCCCTCACTTTACGGCTGGCCTGACTGCAATGAAAAAAACCCCGGTAGTAAATGGAGAGGGAAATCACAACTGTCGAGTTCTTTGGAGTTTGTGACCGTGCAAGGCTGACCAATGGTCAAGCAGAAAAACGGAGACATACCGTCCTTGACAATTCACTATATTGTTGACGGGGATTTTCAAATGAAAAGTTAGTGCTTGTAGCCTGTTATTGCCTTATTTGCATAAAGTGTATTTGCTTCCATTAAGTTGCAATTCGTGAATGCACTTTGTAATAACATATTTATTCAGTTAGCCCTAGCTAAAGTGGATTTTTTTTTTTTGGGTACATTAATTTTTCAAAAATTATGATCCATTTATTCTTATTTAAAGATGAATTTTGAAGTGAAAACTGTTACATATTGTCAAAAAGTAGTGCAATAAAAAAAAATAACCCTAACCTGAGGAATAATCGTGAATAATAATTGTGATTACAATATTGATCAAATATTTATTGAAAATAACGTAAACATTCACAGGGCGGGGGGTGTGGTGTCAAACGTATGGCTAGCTGGCCAGAACCAGCCTGTCAGCAGTCCAATCTGGGCCGCGGGCATTGTTCTGCCCGTCAGGCAAGTTTTAGTACATTTATACATCTAGACTATTATTTTGAAATTCATGCTTTTGTTTTGACCCAAGCACCGTAGAACCGGAAGTACTGTGAGTTGTTTGACGTGAAAAAAAAATCGCACAGCGGGGAACGCCTCCAATCCATGTGCAGTAAGAGAGTGAGACTTTTTGTGAAGCAATGCCTATTTATTTATCATAGCATGTATTGTTTGTTCAGTAATTTAAAAGGCAAATATGCACATGTAGTTAAAAATGAACTTGTGACTTTAATTGGGACAAGGGTTTATTAAAGCCTGGATAAAAATGGTTGCGTTACGTCAGACAAAAAAGTCATGTGATTGACTTGCTGTGGTGGAGACAACAAGCAAGGAAAAGCTGAAAGTCGCTTTTTTTATTTTTATTTTTTTATTTTTGTCCAATTTGTGCTCAATAGTGCAGGACTTAACAAATATGTTTTAATTTGAAATGTTATTTATTACACTCATTATAATCCTTCTACAGTAGGCCTGTGCGACTAAGCCCAAAATAATAATCGTGATTATTTTGATCCATATTGTAATCATGATTATTAGTCACGATTATGTTGGGGGGAAAAGCAGAACAACGATTGTTAATAGTGTCTTACCGTGACTGTTGCCTCTCCGCCAACGTGTTGAGAGGGCCGACTACAAAATAAAAGCTTAATATATTACTACATTGGACATCAATGCCGTTTTAAGGTATTATTTTGAAGTTGGCCACAGAGCGCGGTGCCAGCCCTTAATGAAGCCTTAACCATATGTTCGTCCCCTGGTGGCTGGCTGACTAGGTTCCGGGCACTGCTGCAAATTCAGCACTTTTCATATGCAGGAGTGTCCCCATTTTAAATGTAAAAAGTCTCCAACGATCAGGCTCATTTAATTGTGGAAGCCAAAATCGCCAACATTTTTGTGACTGTGCACTCCAATCCCAAATCCGTTCATTGTTTATAACCGCTTTACATCAAGCATTACATTGCATGGCTGCACTTTTAAGTAGCCACTCTTTAATTTTTACAGGACATGGAAGTGAGCCCCAGTGAACTCATGAACATCCTAAACAAAATCATTGCAAAACGTAAGTCATTTTGTCATACAGTATTTACGCTTCTTTTACACGTATTACATATGTCTACTGCCGTTTGTGGTCTCTTTGGAGTCTGATCTGAATCAGACCTTAATATCTTTGTATAGCATAGCACTGGTACTGTACTGCATTGCATTGGACTGTATTGCAGAAGACAATACCTTTGTGTTTGTCTGTTTCAGATGGAGATCTGAAGACAGATGGTTTCACGATTGAGTCTTGCAGAAGCATGGTGGCAGTCATGGATGTATCCTTTCTATCTTTAGAGGGCTTTATCTTGGTATGTTACACAGTTGGCAAAATGAGAAACATGTTACTGAAGCTTGTAATTCCAAACAAGCACAATTAGCAAGTTAGGCAGGGGTAAACAAACTTGTACTGGTCACTAAACAAACAATATTTTTGCTTGTGCCCGTGTATTATGGGTTTTACAACTACAAACTGTGATGGGTTGTGCTAACGTTTTCTGGCTGCCCCAGTGGCAAGCACAACAAGCACAAAGATATTTTCTCTGGCTGGAAATACCATCATGCAACAGCCCACGTAGATGCTCATGTGTTCTAACATGTACATTCTGCGTATATTAGGTGTAGGGGCTGTCCATTGTCAGCGATATACAGTTGATTATTGAAAAGCTGTCCTGCCTTCCGAAAATTTTAAAAAAATTATAGTATTCCATCCATCCATTTTCCGTACCGCTTAACCTCACTAGGGTCCAATTCTGTCCATGTTGGAACCCATCCCAGCTGACTCTTAGCGAGAGGCGGGGTACATCCTGAACCGGTCGCCAGCCAATCGCAGGGGACATAAAAACAACCAACCATTCGCACTCACATTCACACCTACGGACAGCCAATCGCAGGGCACCTATAAACAATATTCACACCTACTGGCAATTTATAGTCTTCAGTTAACCTATTATGCATGTTTTTGGGATATGGGAGGAAACTGGAGTACCCGAAGAAAACCCACGCAGGGACGGGGAGAACATGCAAACTCCACACAGGCGAGGCCCAATTTGAACCTGGGTCCTCAGAACTGTGAGGCTGACAATTATACAGTATTTTACTGAAAAAATATCAGTGAGATTATCAGTGACAGGTCGACTTCACTTTCATCACATTAGTGTCGACTTGAAGAAATGAAATCATGCAGTGTGTCCAGTCAGACATTAGCTTTTGAAAGGTAAACATGTAAAATTAAGTGTGATGTGAATGGGTGTGTATGGTGAGGAAGGTGGACTGATACACGCCTTAGGTAAATATGACAGGGAACATGTTCATCCTTAATGCTTTTCCAGAGTGACAGCACTGGAAAACTTGGCTTCCATGAATTCAAATACCTCTGGAATAATGTAAAGAAATGGCAGGCAAGTATTGGGGACTTGACACATTTGTTCTACATGGGTGTTTCCTTTCTGTGGTCTTGCATTCCTGTGGTTAGTGTTAACCGTCACCAGTGAGTCAGAGAAAATAACCCTGTTGTTAGTACGGTGCAACAATGCCAACACAGTACAAGTATTTTCGGAATTTCAATGGGTGGGGTGAAGTAAGATATTTAAAGCTATAATCTACAACTTTATTTGTTAAAAAAAAAAAGTCATTTTCACCCAAGCCACTACTTGAGGTGATGACACAATGCTGATAAAGCCATTCACCACCTCCTAACATCTTGCTGTATTTGTAAGTATCTTATTTTTTATATTTAGTGAATGCCCTATTTATTTCCCGCGCTGGACCAGTTGGTGGCGCACTGCAAATGATGGCACGGAAAAGACCCATGTCCTTCAAAACATAATAAAAATGTTGGAGAATCACATTATCAGGAGCATAACATGAATTGCCTATGCCATATTGAAGCAACCACTGTTCTCTTGTAACTTGTATCAGGGAAATAAAGTTTTTTTTGGGGAGGGGGGTGCTGTGGAGGGTGGGTGTCTGGTGTACAAAATTGCATACAATGAAGAAAAGGGATTAACTTTCCTAAAAAGCAGCAACCACTTAATTCTCTCTGAGGATTTTGGGTGTTGATAAACATTCACATATTTCATCACATTATGACTACAAGACTTCTCAGATTTAAGCTTGAAAAGATAGGATTCCATACCTGAATAGTCTCAAATTCCACTAAACTTGAATGCATTTTTGAAATGCTTACATTGTTGTTGTTTAGGGAGTGTACAAGTCCTACGATTCAGATGGTTCTGGTGTTATTGGGGCAGATGAGCTGCCCAATGCTTTCAGAGCTGCTGGTGAGTTTTGGTGTTGTTGTCTGCCATGTTGTTGATTAAATGTCATTGAAAATAATCTTGATGCCACTTTAATCAATGTATCTTAAACCAGTTCACATATTTTCTACTTTTTGTCTTTTTTCTGTCATTATTTACTACTTTTAAAACAGTATTTATATTTGTAAGGACCCATAATGTTTTATCTAAGGAAGTTACAGCTACAGTACTATACATTTACGTCTATCATCTTTTATTAAAAAAACGTGGATGTATAAATTAGAACTTAACATTTTCCAACAAGTGTTTCTCATCATAGCAAAAAGCCATCAGTGGTGCTTCAATTGTGTATATTGAAATTATTGGCAACGTTAAATCAATTTGCAATCAATTTTATCATGATAAATATTTGAAGTCAATACAAGTCAATTCACATATCACTTATGTACATTAGTAACAATGAGATCACAGTCAGTCTCAAGCATCTATGTTCATTTTGTAGGCCCCACGGCCCCTCGTGCAGTGATGTCAGGTCACTGAGTTGTGAGGTGGTCACATTTCTCACAGCCACTGCAACAGAAAGACCAAAATTAGATAAATAGCATCATTTATAAAGACAGTCCTCCGAAAGTACTAGAACAGCAAGGTCAATTCCTTTGTTTTTGTTGTATACTGAAGACATTTGGGGTTCAGATCAAAAGATGAATATGAGGCAAACGTGCAGAATTCCAGCTTTTCACCTGTGAAAACTGCATTTGCTGTTAAGCAAACATGAAGACCAGAGAGGTGTCTATTGGAGAAAAGCAAACCATTTTGAAGCTGAGAGAAGAGGGAAAATCGATCAGAGCTATTTCACAAACATTGGGCATGGCCAAGACAACAATTTAGAATGTCCTGAAAAAGAAATAAACTACTGGTGTACTGAGCCACAGACATTGTACAGGTCGGCCAAGGGTATCAACAGAAGTTGATGACAGAAACATTGTCTGAGCTGTGAAAAAACACCCAAAGACAACAGTCAGTGACATCACTGCCAACCTCCACAGGGAAGGGGTGAAGGTATCACAATCCAATGTTTGAAGAAGACTTTGAGAGAAAAAATATACAGGTCATACCACAAGATACAAACCACTCGTCAGGAAAAATAATCCGAAAGGCCAGATTAAATTTTGCAAAGTACAGAGATGAGCCACAAACGTTTTGGACCAAAGTTTTATAAACTGATGACACCAAGATCAACCTCTACCAAAGTGATGGAAAGGCCAAAGTATGGAGAAAGAAATTATCTGCTTATGATCCAAAACACACAAGCTCATATGTGAAGCATGGTAGCGGTAATGTCATGGCTTGGGCTTGCCTGTCTTCTGGAACGGGCTCACTAGTCTGTATTGATGATGTAACTCATGATGGTAGCAGCAGAATAAATTCTGAAGTGTACAAAAAACATTTTGTCTGGCAGTTTACAGAAAAATGTATCCAAAGTAATTGGGAGAAGCTTCATCATGCAACAATGACCCAAAACACACTGTCAACACAACAAAGGAGTTCATTAGGGGGGAGAAGTGGAAGGTCTTAGACTGGCCAAATCAATCAACGGACCTTAACCCAATAGAGCTTGCATTTTACCTCCTGAAGAGGAGACTGTAGGGAGAAACCACAGAAACAAACAAACAGAACTGAAAGAGGTTGCAGTAAAGGCCTGGAAAAGCATTTCAAGTGAATAATCCGACAGTCTGTTAAAAGTCAATGGGTCGTAGGCTTGATCAGAATCAGAATCATCTTTATTTGCCAAGTATGTGCAAAAAACACACAAGGAATTTGTCTCCGGTAATTGGAGCCACTCTAGTACGACAACAGACAATTGACAGAGAACACTTTTGAGACATAAAGACTTTGACGAAAACAGTCACAAGCAATAAAGGGTTGCTAGTTATCTGGTAACGCCGGTAATTTTTTTTATTTTTTGACAATTGTGCAAAAAGATGCAGAGTCCTCTAGCACTTAGAGCAGTTCGAATGACTAATATACCACTAGTCCGGTGCAATGACCATTGTGCAAGGGGCGCTGAGACTTCAAGCGAGTAGTGCGATAATCTGGGACAGTGTTGCAGATACTCCTCAATCAGTGTGCAAATGGAGCAGATGCTACTCTGGCATGACTGGCCAGTATTGGTCAACAACAGATATGCAAATAGTGCAGCATGGCGAGACTACTACAGTGAGTGCACGAGTAATATATAATTGGCCTGACAGAAATGTGACAGCAAACTCAGACAAAAAAATTGGCAGCATGTTGCAATGGAATTGTAGGTTAGCTGTTTAACAAGTTGATTGCAAGAGGGAAGAACCTGTTGGAATATCTACTAGTTCTAGTTTGCATTGATCGGTAGCACTGGCTCCTTCCCTCAGGTATTGCAAGTAAGGGATATGCCACCAAATATTAAATGTTATTCACGTTAATTTAATAATGTCTGTTCCAATACTTTTGCTCACTTGAAAAGTAGGTGGCTTCAAATAAACGGTGCTCTGTCCTGAGTTGTTTAACACATCCAGATGTAAATACCATGAAATAAAAGCTGGAATTTAGAAATTTTGCCTCATATTCATGTTTTGATGTGAAGCCCAAATGTCTTCAGTATACACCAAAAACAAAGAAATGGACCTGGCTGGTCCAATACTTTATACACACACACACACACACAGTGGGTACGGAAAGTATTCAGACCCCCTTAAATTATTCACTCTTTGTTATATTACAGCCATTTGCTAAAATCATTTAAGTATTTTTTTCCCCTCAATGTAAACACTATATTGACGGAAAAAAACAAAACTGTTGAAATTTTTGCTGATTTATTAAATAAGAAAAACTGAAATATCACACAGTCATAAGTATTCAGACCCCTTTGCTGTGACACTCCTATATTTAACTCTGTTTCTGTCCATTTCTTCTGATCATCCTTGAGATGGTTCTACACCTTCATTGGACTCCAGCTGTTTGATTATACTGATTGGACTTGATTAGGAAAGCCACACACACACACAAGACCTTACAGCTCACAGTGCATGTCAGTGCAAATGAGAATCATGAGGTCACAGGAACTGCCTGAATTGATCTGGCCAAGGTAATAAAAAGAAATCTGCTGCACGTAAGGTTCCTAAGAGCACAGTGGCTTCCATAATCCTTAAATGGAAGACGTTTGGGACGAGAAGAACCCTTCCGAGAGCTGGCCGTATGGCCAAACTGAGCAATCGGGGGAGAAGAGCCTTGGTGAGAGAGGTAAATAAGAACCCAAAGATCACTGTGGCTGAGCTCCAGAGATGCAGGAGATAGGTGAAAGTTCTAGAACGTCAACCATTACTGGAGCCCTCCACCAGTTGTGGCTTTATGGCAGTGGCCCAACAGAAGCCTCTCCTCAGTCCAAGACACATGAAAGCCTGCATGGAGTTTGCTAAAAAACACCTGAAGGACTCCAAGATGGTGAGAAATAAGATTCTCTGGTCTGATGAGACGAAGATAAAACGTTTTGGCCTTAATTCTATCTAAGCGGTATGTGTGGAGAAAACACTGCTCATCACCTGTACAATACAGTCCCAACAGTGAAGCTTGGTGGTGACAGCATCATGCTGTGGGGGTATTTTTCAGCTGCAGGCACTAGACGACTGGTTGCAATACAGTACAGGGATATCCTGGACGAAAATCTTCTCCAGTGTGCTCAGGACCTCAGAGTGGGCCGAAGGTTCGCCATCCAACAAGACAATGACCCTAAGCACACAGCTAAAATAACAAAGGAGTGGCTTCAGAACAACTCTGTGACTGTTCTTGAATGGTCCAGCCAGAGCCCTGACTTAAACCCAATTGAGCATCTCTGGAGAGACCTGAAAATGGCTGTCCACCAACGTTCACCATCCAACCTGACAGAAGTGGAGAGGATCTGAAAGGAGAAATGGCAGAGGATCCCCAAATCCAGGTGTGAAAAACCTGTTGTATCATTCCCAAAAAGACTCATGGCTGTATTGGCTCAAAAGGTTGCTTCTACTAAATACTGAGCAAAGGGTCTGAATACTGAAAGGCTACAATCTTAAAACAGGAACTCAAGTTAAACTTGCACATACAAACCATTTGACGTGATAAAACAGTCCAAAATAACGATTTTAACAATGCTATATTTACCTTTCAGCTGAAACATTAATTTATAAATATTAAGTCAATTGGGTTAGTTCCACACACATTGCCTTTTAGTTCATAGGTTTGATATTGATACTGGTTATAAAGAACCCTGAGTCAAATATTCATTTTAGTCTATGCTGCGGGCTGCTAAGAAAATGGATGTTCATAATTTGGACACCCTTTATTTAAAACCATGCAAACGTTTTTGACCCAGCCCCCTAAAAGAATTGGAATTGAAAATCGTTTGGAACCGGAATTGAAATAAGGAATCGGGACCAGAATCGCTCAAATTCAAACGATGCCCAACCCCAATTGCCGTACATGTGGATAAAGCAAATGATGTTCCCACCACATACTAACATCGTGCCTGAATCATGTCACATTTTTTTATAGCCAAAATTATTTTTTGGGCGAATTTATCACCAAAAAATAAGAAATCACATGTACATAAGTATTCACAGCCTTTGCAGTGAATAAAATCGAGATCAGATGCATCCTGTTTTTGTTGATCATCCTTGAGGTATTTCTATAGCATAATTGGAGTGCACCTGTGGTAAATTAAGTTGATTGGACACGATTTGGAAAGTCACACACCTTTCTATATAAGGTCCCATAGTTGTCAGCGCACAGACTAAGCATGATGTCAAAGGAATTGTCTATAGACCTCTGCGACAGCATGTCTTGTGGGACAGAAAAAATTCTACTGCTTTGCACTGAGCACAATGGCCTCCGTCATCAGTGAATGGAAGATGTTCAGAACCACCAGGACTCTTTCTCAAACTGGCCACCCATTTAAACTGAGCGATCGGGGAGAAAGACCTTAGTCAGGGAGGTCACCAAAACCCCAATGGTCACTCTCAAGAGCTCAGGCATTGGAAAGAGGAGAACCTTCCAGAAGGACAACCATCTCTGCAGCAATCTACCAATCAGGCCTTTATGATAGAGTGGCCCAGACGGAAGCCACCCCTTATAAAAGGCACATGGCAGGCTGCTGGGAGTTTACCCAAAGGAACCTGAAGGACTCCCAGACCATGAGAGACAAAATTATCTGGTCTGATGACAAAAAAAGGTTGAAGTCTTTGACAGGAATTCCAGATGTTATGTTTGGAGGGAAAGAGGGACTGCTCATTACATGGCCAATGCCATCCCTACAATGAAGTCTGGTGGTGGAAGCATCATGCTTTGGTGATCTTTTCCAGGAGCAGGAACTGGGAGTATCGTCATATTATAATTTTGCGGGGAAAAATTTATATATTCCATTTTGGAATATGGCTGTAACATAACAAAATGTGGAAAAAGTGAAGCACTTTGAATACTTTCAAAATTCACTGTATATGCTCATTTCCAAAACAAGGTGAAAGACTAATTAAAAAAAAAAAGACATCTTTCCATGCTATTTACTGAGTACAGTACATTATCTTTTGTTGAACATGTTCAGCCTGCGTCAATGAGCTGAGATTAAATGAATGTTTGTAAAATTAGCAAATCTGGGTAAATGTAATCCAAATGGATGTGTAGTACTTTGGAAGCGAGCAAGAGATTAACTGCATTTTCTATCTTGTGAAATTAATGCTACTGCATAGTATTTTATTTTTATTTTTTTTTAAGATTGGAAACTCAAGCATGTCTTTAGATTCAATTCCATGGAATAATGTTTCATTCTACCTGCATTACTCTTGTATCTCTGGTACAATGACAATTTAATAAGGGCTGTTGAATGGTCTTCTGCAGGCTTTCCTCTCAGTGAGCAGCTGTTCCAGATGATAATTCGCAGATATAGCGATGAGAGTGGCAACATGGATTTTGACAACTACATTGGCTGTCTCGTAAGGCTGGATGCCATGTGCCGTAAGTAATAAAAGGGCCTACTCAACTGTGTGTTACATTATGGAGGTTAAGGCACTCTGACACTGAAATTGACATGACTGCTCTTGTTCCAGGTGCCTTTAAAACGCTGGATAAGGACAACAATGGGACTATTAAAGTCAATGTTCAGGAGGTAATCAGATCTCACTTTTTTTTTGGCGTTAGAACAGTGTAGCCCAAACTCAGATTTATTTGAAATAATTTTTTTAACCTGTTTTCACTGTTATCTTCTGTGTGCTTGTCTTTTCAGTGGCTTCAGTTGACCATGTATTCTTGAGCCCAGAAGGATATTACTACTTAGACTCACTTTGTTTTGATATTCTAAACATATTTTTCTCCACCTTCAAACAACTTCCTATTTTATTCAACCCATTCACTGTCTGCAAATGTTATTTTCAAAGCAATGCCTAATCAGGAGCCCGTTATAGGATTGTTGACCGTGCCATATTTGTTGTAAGGGAGAAATTATGCTTTATAAACCCAGGGAAGCACAAATATTCACTGACAATGTTCTGAAGAGAAAACAATTAGCCAGTCTGACTGAATGGACGCTGAGCTTAAGTCATCAGGTTTGCTGTTTTACTTTTGCTTTTCACCTGCACTCAAATCCAAATGCAATGTGAAGAGGTGGTTCCAAATCATACACATAAAACGTTGATATAAATTGTGAAATAGGTTTGAATCACATACATTTCACTCAACAAAAACATTTTTCAGTTAAAATTGTAAAAGTCACTTGTATCCGATGAAACCTCTTTGCACTAAATAACAGGTGTTTGATTGCTATAAAAGTGTCATTTTTTAAATCACATTTTAGTTTTGCATTACATCAAATAGTGTTGTCAGGATAGCTTGCGAATGCGGGCTGAAATAAAAATAAGTAATCAAATATCAATCACATATTAAACAAAGGAAATCTAAGTGTGTCCAGTGATTATAGCATGTTTTATATAACAGAAAGAGACTGTCACATTTGGACAGGCTGATTTTGTCATTTTGTTTGGTTTTTGTTTGCGCCATGTGCCTACCTTACTGTCTTTTTACATTTACGATTTGTTCGCACTTTGCTTTCTGTGGATACGCCTGCACCAGCATAATGTGACTTAATAAACAGTATAGCAAATGTGTATGCTACTAATGCATGCAGCCAATAATTGGAGGTGCCTTTTTCAAAGTTTTTGTCATTGTCGTTATAACCACTTTTAACTGCTCGATGAAATCGTATCCATCCATCCATTTTCTGAGCCGCTTATACTCGCAAGGGTCGCGGGAGTGCTGGAGCCTATCCCAGCTATCATCAGCTTATTCCATTTGTGTGCAGCATAATGGCTAAATGCTGCTCCACTATTTGACCTGAGTCTGTCGGTCTCAGAGCCCTACTGGGTTTATATGCCATTACCTTTGCGTTCATGTATTCAGGACCTAAACAGTTTAGTGATTTATAGACCAGTAGCAGAACTTTAAATCTATTCTAAAGCTGACTGGAAGCCAGTGTAAAGACTTTAGAATTGGAGTAATATGCTCTTACATCCTTGTTCTGGTCAGAATCCGCGCTGCAGCATTCTGAATGAGCTGCAGCTTTTTAATGCTCTTTTTAGGGAGTCCAGTCAGAAGACCATTACAATAGTCAGGTCTACTTGAGATAAAAGCATGGATGAGCCTCTCCTGGTCTGCTTGACACATGCAAGCCTTCACTCTGGATATGTTCTTCAGATGGTAGAAGGCAGTTTTAGTAATTCATTTGATATGACTGTTGAAAGTCAGGTCGGAATTAGGCTTTACACGATCAGGACTTTTGGGGCCGATAACCGATCAGCAAGGTTAAAAAAAACGATAACCCATCACCGATCCGATCACAAGAAGGAGCAATGTGTCCATTTACATGACTTGTTCATTTATTGTATATACTTGTGTACTGTATATTGAGTACTGTATCCATCCATCCATTTTCTGTACCGCTTATCCTCACTAGGGTCGCGGGCGTGCTGGAGCCCATCTCAGCTCAAAATTATTCTCTAGTATTTTAGACAAAAGCTAAAATATCAATGACCTCTAGGGGGCATTCAAGGATTGGCGAATGACATAAGTTTAGGTCAGATCAACATTACAACGTGACAGAAATAATGGGTGCTAACTTACTGTAATTAAATTACTTTATTGCTTTAATAAATACTGTTTATTACTTTAATAAATACTGTTTATTACTTTAATAAATACTGTTAATGACATGCTTACTCTAACTTTCTCACTGTCCCGGCTATATGGACGGGTATTGTCCAGAGTTTGCATCCGTTTGGCTTTTCCTCACCCCCCCACGCTGCGCAGCTTGAACGCAGCATGCTCCTCCTTGTTTACATTCTTCAGGTCCCCGATCAAATTTGTTGTGTTTAAGCATTTAGATGACGTTCCCCACGACGTACTTCAGTTGTGCACAGATTGCAAATAACTTATGTGTTGTTTGTCTGAGACGCCGCAAAATAGTCCCACACCGACGTGTTTTTTTTTACCGACAAGATTGAAAAAAACTTTCCTGGCCGTCAGATAGTTACAGTACTACGCCACAAGACACGTGACAAGGCAAAAAATAAACTAGTTTTTGGATTTATATGCAACGGCGACGCGGAGTTAAATGTCTTGTGCGGAGCCGATCGATGACGTCATTGATCGGATCGGCTAATTATGCCATGAAATCTGATCAGCATAAAATGCTAATTATCGGCCGATACGGATCACACCGATCAGATCGGCGTAAAGTCTAGTCGGAATCTATCAGAACACCAAGGTTTCTGACTTGGTCTTTCGTTTTTAAAGAGAGTGACTCCAGGTATTTACTAACACCAATCCTCTTTTCTTTATTGTCAAAAACAATGATCTGTTTTGTTGTGGTTTAATTGAAGAAAATTTTAGCTCATCCAGATATTTATTTTAGACGGTGACACAACATCTCAATCGAACTGTAGTCATCTGGAGACACTGCTAGATATAACTGTCATCTGCATAGCTATGATATTTAAAATTAAAGTTCTGAAGAATTTGACCGAAGGTTAGCATATATTGGCTGAACAGGAGGGGTCCTAGAACTGACCCTTGAGGGACCCCATAGGTCATTGCCATTCGATGAGATTGAACACTTCCAATGGTTACAAAATAACTCCTTTCCTCCAGGTAGGACCTGAACCATTTAAGGACTGTTCCATTTAGCCCTACCCACGTTTCCAACCTGTTCAGTAGTATATTATGATCTACTGTATCAAAAGCCGCACTGAGGTCCAACAAGACCAGAATTGGCACCTTTCCTGAGTCAGTATTGTATTGTATCATTTAGCACTTTGATAAGAGCAGATTCTGTACTGTGATAAGTTCGGAACCCTGATTGAAATTTGTCAAAAGGTCAATTTAAGTTCAAGAAATTGCTGAGTTGATGAAAAATAACTTTCTCAACAATCTTGGGAAGGGAGATTTGAGATGGGTCTATAGCTTGCTAACATGGAAGCGTCCACGTTCTATTTTTTAGTAGAGGCTTAATGGCAGCAACTTTAAGAGCTTTTGGAAACTCGCCTGACTGAAGTGAGCAATTGATTATTTGCTGCAAATCAATTAGCACAGACTTCGCAATAGCTTTGAAAAAGTCAGATGATATTGAGTCAAGACAGCTCGTTGATGGTTTCAGCTGCTGAACCGTTTTCTCTCCTGTTTTTGGTCAACTGTATCAAATTCTGACATGGTAATAGAGTTTTTCCTGTGTGGCTTCAGATGTAGTATCATTTTATAATTTTGCTGATTTGTGCTATTTAACCTGATGGATTGTATTTTTTCACTAAAATAACAAGCAAATTAATTGCACTTATCTGCTGTTAGGAGTTCTGGTGCTATCTGATTTGGGGGCGGGGGGGGTGAGCTTGTCAACCACAGCAAACAGTGCGAGTATTGTTGTAGTTCTTACTGATGGGTTCAGAAAAGTGTTGCTGTCTTGAAGTTCTTACTGATGAGTTCAGAAAGGTTTTGCTGTCTAGCCCTGACTAACTCTTGGTTAAAATTACAAATACTTTGTCTGTAGAGGTCATAGTCATTTTGGAGTTCAGCTTTTCGCCACTTACGTTCTGCTTTCCTACACTTTGATTTAGAGGTCTTTACCATCATTGTGCTCCTCCACGGTGTTCTTGGTTGCCTCAAGATTGTTTTAGTAGGAGTGACAGCATTCATGACGTTTGAGATTTTCCAGGTGAAATTATCCAAACGTTCAACAACTGTCTCAGCATTCCCAGTTTGTGACAAGCAATCTTCTTCTTTTCCTTTCGGCTTGTGCCTTTAGGGGTCGCCACAGCGAGTCATCCTTTTCCTTGTAAGCCTATCTCCTGCATTCTCCTCTCGAACACCTACTGCCCTCATGTCTTCCATCAACCTTCCCTTTGGTCTTCCTCTAGCTCTCTTGCCTGGCAGCTCCATCGTCATCATTCTACCAATATACTCACTATTGCTGTTCTGGACGTGTCCAAACCATCAAAGTCTGCTCTCTCTAACTTTGTCTCCAAAACATCAAACCTTGGCTCTCCCTCTGATGAGGTCATTTCTAATTTTATCCAACCTGGTCACTCTGAGAGCGAACTTCAACATCTTCATTTCCGCCACCTCCAGCTCTGCTTCCTGTTGTCTCTTCAGTGCCACTCTCTCTAATCCGTACATCCGTACACCCGTTTCTTCACTTCCTGACCACACTCACCATTGGTACTTGACCCCAAGTATTTAAAGTCCTCCACCCTTGCTATCTCTTCTCCTTGTAGCCTCACTCTTCCCCCACCACCCCTCTAATTCATGCACATATATTCTGTGTTACTTCGGCTAATCTTCATTCCTATGCTTTCCAGTGCATGCCTCCACCTTTCTAACTGTTCCTCCACCTGCTCCCTGCTTTCACTGCAGATCACAATGTCATCTGCAAACATCATGGTCCACGGGGATTCCAGTCTAACCTCATCTGTTAGCCTGCCCATCACCACTGCAAACAGGAAGAGACTCAGGGCTGATCCCTGATGCAGTCCCACCTCCACCTTAAATTCGTCTGTCACACCTACAGCACACCTCACCACTGTTCTGCTGCCCTCGTACATGTCCTGTGTTATTCCAACATACTTCTCTGCCACTCCAGACTTCCGCATGCAGTACCAAAGTTCCTCTCTGGGTACTCTGTCATAGGCTTTCTCTCGATCTACAAAAACACAATGTAGCTCCTTCTGACCTTCTCTGTACTTTTCCATCAACATCCTCAAGGCAAATAATGCATCTGTGGTACTCTTTCTAGGCATGAAACCATACTCTAACTCGCAAATACTCACTTCTGTCCTGAGTCTAGCCTCCAGTACTCTTTCCCATAACTTCATTGTGTGGCTCATCAACTTTATTCCTCTATAGTTCCCACAGCTCTGCACATGACCCTTGTTCTTAAAAATGGGCACCAGCACACTTTTCCTCCATTCCTCAGGCATCTTCTCACATGCTAGAATTCTATTGAACAAGCTGGTCAAAAACTCCACAGCCACCTCTCCTAGATGCTTCCATACCTCCACAGGACCAACTGCCTTTCCATTTTTCATCCTCTTTAATGCCTTTGTAACTTCCCCCTTACTAATCATTGTCACTTCCTGGTCCACCACACTTGCCTCTTCTACTCTCCCTTCTCTCTCATTTTCCTCATTCATCAACTCCTCGAAGTATTCTTTCCATCTATCTAGCACACTACTGGCACCAGTCAACATATTTCAATCTCTATCCTTTATCACCCTAACCTGCTCCACATCCTTCCCATCTCTATCCCTCTGTCTGGCTAACATGTATAGATCCTTTTCTCCTTATTTAGTGTCCAACCTGGCATACATGTCATCATATGCCTCTTGTTTGACCTTTGCCACCGCTACCTTTGCCCTATGTCGCATCTCAATGTATTCCTTCCGCCTCTCCTCGGTCCTCTCAGTGTCCCACTTCTTCTTGGCTAACCTTTTTCCTTGTATGATTTCCTGTACTGTGAGGTTCCACCACCAAGTCTCCTCTCCTTTCCTGCCAGAAGATACACCAAGTACTCTCCTGCCTGCCTCTCTGATCATCTTGGATGCAGTGGTCCAGTCTTCTGGAAGCTGCTCCTGTCCACCGAGAGCCTGTCTCACCTCTTCCTGAAAAGCTGCACAACACTCGTCCTGTCTCAGCTTCCACCACATGGCTCTCTGCTCTGCCTTTGTCTTCCTAATCTTCCTCCCGACCACCAAAGTCATCTTACACATCACCATCCTATGCTGTCTAGCCACACCCTCCCCTACCACTACCTTACAGTCGGTAACCTCCTTTAGATTACATCGTCTGCACAAGATCTAATCCACCTGCGTGCTTCTACCTCCGCTCTTGTAGGTCACCCTATGTTCCTGTCTACCACCATCTGTCCCTCGAAGTTCCTTTCCTGGATGCCGTCCTTACCCATCACTTCTTCATCACTCCTATTTCCTTCACCAACATGTCCATTACAATCTGCACCAATCATGACTCTCTCTCTGTCTGTTATGCTCAGAAGTACTTCATCTAGCTCCTTCCAGAATTTCTCTTTCACCTCTAGGTCACATCCTACCTGTGGGGCATAGCCACTAATCTCATTATACATAACGCCGTCAATTTCAAGTTTCAGCCTCATCACTTGATCTGATACTCTTTTCACCTCCAAGACATTCTTAGCCAACTCTTCTTTTAAAATAACCCCGACTCCATTTCTCTTCCCAACAACACCATGGTAAAATTATTTAAACCCTGCCTCTAAACTTCTAGCCTAACTGCCTTTCCACCTGGTCTCCTGGACACACAGTATATCAACCTTTCTCCTAATCATCATGTTAACCAACTCCCGAGATTTTCCTGGCATAGTCCCAACATTCAAAGTTCCCACATTCAATTATCGGGTCTGTGCTTTCCTCTTCTCTTTCTGCTTAACAACCCGCTTTCCACCTCTTCTTCATCTTCGACCCACAGTAGCTGAATTTCCACCGGCGCCCCACAGGTTGACGGTGCCGGTGGCGGACGTTGTTAACCCGGGCCACGACCGATCCGGTATGGAATTCTTTGAATGAACGCTCATATTTGTTTGGCAAAGTTTTAAGCCGATGCCCTTCCTGACGCAACCCTCTGCATTTATCCGGGCCTGGGACCGGCCTAGTTTGCACTGGCTTGTGCCCCCCATAGGGCTGCATTTGTTCGTGACAAGCAATGGTCTCCATAAATTTAGTGACAGTACTCTCATTTATGTACCTTTTCTTAATAGACATAGAGGTTGTCTGAACTTTTGGAAGAATCTGTAATTCAATGAATACACAAAAATGGTCAGAAATAGCCACATCCTTAACGTCAATTGATAGACGCGTGTGCGGTATTTGAAATAAAGGAAGTACCGTATGTTCAATGTGTTGCAATGAATTAAACACTGGCTGGTGTGGAAGGGAATGAGACATGCCTTTATCATTATCATAGGCATTTTATTCCCGAAAATATCTGTAGGTGAACAGTTATGTATTTAAGTCATATAATAGCCAACTCTTAGTTAAGTTGGTTTGGGTTATGCCACAGATTTTGCAATTAAATTCAAATCAAAATGGTGTCACAACAGACAACCTAAACTATTTTTCTCCCTCGCTCCCCTCCTCTCTCTCTCTCTTTCTCTCTCTCTCTCTCTCTCTCTCTCTCTCTCTCTCTCTCTCGGAAGTGATTGCCTTTCAAAATAAGAGCATATTTTCCAATCTGGAAAATATCAATACAAGACAAAAATTTAATTGATAGCATATAAAAAATCTTAATGTATACTATTTCGTATATAACAAGGGGGATGAGGGTCGTAATAGCGTAAAAATATTTGAGCAATAAACCAGAATCGCTCTCTTAGTTAGACTACCTTTCCTAGCCAAGTCACCGGACATAGTCTGGATGGGAGTATTCCCGCTAGCTTTACAATAGCTAGCTTGTTGATAAGCACGTTTATATATATACACTTCAAGAGCAAATATCATTTTTTGAACGTTCAGGTAAGTTCAATATTGTCTGGTTGCATGTTTGGATGTTGACCGACCGTACACTAGACGACATGAGCGAAAACTGCGCTTTATTAGCCTAGTACCAGCATTAGCCGTCGCTGTCTTGCTTCAAAGAAAGCATAGCTGAGCTTGAGTATCAGTGATGCCACAAAGCTGATACAGGCAAAAAAAAAACGTCTACCGAATCACCAATAAGTATAGGTAAATATGTTGGCGCCGTCTATAAAATGGCTATGCACATTAGCAATTGACATTAGTCCATGAGGTCAGGATAAATTAACGCAGTGCAAACCTGAGTCCAAGTTAGCATTAGCTATCGCTGCTAGAAAACTAGCCGAGCTGAAAGAGTGCCGACGTTTCCAAATGTTTAGCAATGGAATTTTGTCAGAAAAATGCATATCGTCTTTTGAAACCAGTGTCTTTAAAATATATTGTGTAGCGGGGCTGTTCATGCGAACATATATATCCATATAGATATAGATATAGAAATATATATACAACAATGTAACAATTTTAAAGCCAAGGTTCAGTTATTTTACTGTTAGTTACAATATAACAATTTCAGTGTAATTATCAACCTTTTGACAGACTCATCTGGAAGTTGGGAGCTGAGAGGTGAATAGAAAGCAGCAGAGGAACCACTGACGCTGTTTTGTGGAGGATGTCTTCAACATTACTCTTCAACCAAGACAGTGTTATACGCTTTAAAAAAAGGAAAGCCCGTTTCACTTTCAGTGAGGTCCACATACTTTTGGATGAAGTGAGGAAACATCGCGCTGTGGTCGTGGGTATGTCTCCAAATACTAATCCTATTGTGGTTGGTGAGCCTGTGTTCCAGTGACCACACAGTATCATGTTTAAACAAAACGTAATAAAGCTCATAAGACACTCTTTCAAGTAGAGA